>NW_005872414.1:0-63498 GCF_000147115.1 Myotis lucifugus
CGTGTGACCAGGAAAGTCACTCTGAGAAGAACAGGCATAAACTGGGACCCAAAGGTTGAGATGTAACCAAGAGCTGGCCAAGAGCTGAGAGGAGCATGACCCACTCCTCAGGGGGAGGCTGGCTGTAAGGAGCATCTGTTTGAAGTGCACAAGGGATCAGAAGAAGGTCAGTATGTCTGGAGCCCCCTGAGCAAGGGAAGGTGGCGTGAGATGAGGTCAGAGAGAGGACAAGATCCTGCAGAGCTATGTGTGGAAGGGAGGAGTTTGGCTCTGGTTGTGAAGGACACAGAAAAGGGTGTCACTCGCAGAGGACTGCCAGGACGGAAGTTATGTTATGAGGCAGGTGCCAGTGACACAGCCCCCAACTCTGAGGGCCCCAGTCAAGTGGTGGGGACATCTGAGCAAGTCACTGTGGTGTGGTGCTGACAGAGGTCTAGGGCACAACCCCTTGTCTCCTGAGGGACATCTCCATTGCGTGCCCGCCACCACTTTGAGCCCAGCACCATGGCAAAGATGTCCTTCATTGAAAATTATTAGAAGATAAACCCTCCCTCAGTCCTCTGTCCTGGCGTTTCTCACACGGAGCAATGACTTACAGTTTAAAACTATGAATACAAGATTTCATTAAAGAGCAGATCTTTCTTTCACCTTTGTACCACAGCCAACCATTTCTCTACCCTTCTGAAATCCAGTAGTTGTTCTGGCCCAAGACCAAAGAGTCTGAAGGTGGGACAAGTTGGTCACCCCACATGTGCACCTACTATGTGCTACGCACCATGAGAAAGTACAGAGAGAAAGTGACATATAACCCTTTTCCTGGAGACATTACCAGAATGGCAGTGGTATTTTTGATGCTCAGGTGCCTTTATCTTTTCATTGCTGTGTATGTGACCCACCCTCACTATCCATAGGCACCCATCTCATGGCAAGGAGGGGGGTGGTTTTCTTACCTGGGCAAGAGGAATGTGTGTGGTTAGGACTCTGAGAGCAGAAAAGAAGAAAACACATTTGGAATTCAGCTTTTGACTACTAACACAGAATTAACAAGACAGTATTGAGAAAGTTATACCTTATCATTAAGATGTGAAGTAGACATTCCCTAAGTGACAGTTACCATAGGAGAAGCCAGACCCGCCTGACTTGAAGTGAGAGCCTAGCTCTGCTCTCCCCGCCATCAGGGGACCAGACTTCTGAGAGTGGACACACTGTGGCCATGCGTTTCTGGGGCTGCCGCCCTCCGGCCAGCAGGGGGCGCCACCCCGCTAGCCCTGCTCCCTGCCCTCCACCAGGAAGTCCCGCCCCTGCGGGAGTCCCTGCTTTCCCCAGGAAGCTCTGCCCCTGCCGGAAGTTGGAGTCCCTGCCTCTGAAGATGGTGGCTTTTGGGTGCTCATGGCCTCAGGAAGCGCGAGGCAGGCATGGGCCCAGCGAAGAGGGCGGCAGGCGGGGCCCTGGAGCAGCTAAGCCCGCGGTGAGGAGTCCGTGTTGGGGCCTCCTAGGCCAGCCCCGCAGCGGAGCAGCGCCCATTGCAGGTGGTCCATTCCCTCCCCCAGAAGGTGGCCAGGCCAGGGCAAGGCAGGGCAGGGCAGGCCCGGAGAGGTCCTCCAGGCGGCCCCCCCCGCTCTGCGGGCACCAGCTGCGTAGGGAGCCGCCTTCTGAAGTCGGGGTTCCCTCCATCCTCACCTCGCCAGGCCCGCTGCTCCCTGCAGAGTGTGACGGAGCCCGGGCCTTCCTCGTGCCCGTGTGGATCCAGAGTTTCCCAGCGACCCCCCCCACCTCCTGTGTCAGACTGGGACCCCCCACAGCCACGTGGTTCTGGCCGGGACAGGATTGCAGGGAGATGCGGGGACAGCCGTGGGCCTGAGGTTATGGCCACTTCTCACTTCACCTTCACTCATGGCGTGAAGGGCACCAGCAATGACGGTTCCAGGGAAGCCATTGCGGGGCCTCAGCCCATGGCAGCCCCTGAAGCCTGTGCCCAGCAAGGAGCTCTCCCAACGCTGAGCCCAGGGAACCCCAGTTCTGTGGGGCCAGGAAGGTCCTCCCGGGATGAGAGGGGCAGGAAGCCCTTGGCGTCAGTCACTGAATTGCGCTTGAGTCCCTTAAAAATACAACCAGGTCTCTGCTGATTTATGGTAAAATTCCATCAAATGAATGAATGTACTTAAATAACTTCAGAAACATGAACGGTATTGCTATTTTTATTTTTTATTTTATTTTTTTAAATATATTTTATTGATTTTTTACAGAGAGGAAGGGAGAGAGATAGAGAGTTAGAAACATCGATGAGAGAGAAACATCGTTCAGCTGCCTCCTGCACACCCTCTACTGGGGATGTGCCTGCAACGAAGGTACATGCCCTTGACCGGAATCGAACCTGAGACCTTTCAGTCCGCAGGCCCGACCCTCTATTCACTGAGCCAAACCGGTTTCGGCGGTATTGCTATTTTTAAAAGCTATATTAAGTTACATTTTATTTTGAAGACATCAAATAAATTTAAAATTTGATATAATTAAATAAGCCCATTCGTGTGTTCAAAACACCCAATCTGAGTGGCTTTTATGCATGAGTTATTCTTGATATCTAAAGAATTCTAATTTCTCTTTTTCAAGTTATATTTGAACATAAAATAGTGCCTCTTCAGGTTTATCTTTAGTGAAGGGGCTCGAATGGGGAGTTTACAGGTTACATTTACTTATTACCTAAAGAATATTCCAAGTCTATAGGAGCTGGCCTCTGTGAAGTCGTCGTCCCGTCCTACCCATTGGTGCCTTTCTCTGGGGTCTTCTAGCATTTAGTTTTTGCACTTTGGCAGTGACACGTGTATATTACAGTCTAACCTGTTGAGCTTACCTGCACCCACAGTTTAACTAGCCCCCACTAACCTGCTCTCCCCCCAGTTTCTTTTTCTGGCTTTTGTTCCCCAATGTTTAAATCTTTCCCATCCAGTGTCTGAGTGGCTGGTCACACCTGCTAGTTGTCTGGCACAGCTGTGTTCCTCCAGGCCTAGGTCTCACTTCCTGACTGGACCGTTGACATCCATCCAAGCCGTCCTACTTCTACCTCCTCCTCCTCCAGTCTCAGCCTGCAGTTCAGAATGAGTGCTGTTAGATATGCATCGTTGTACAGCGTTACAGACAGAGATGCGTTTGAACACTTCTAACAGTGCTGTTTTTCCAGGGAACCAAATGGCTGCTGGCCAACGCACACCACCTTGTAGGAGATGAGGGGGTGTACTTACAGGGGAGGTTTGAGTGCTGTGGCAGATTGCTCTGTGCTTCATACACCAGTCCGTGCTGTTGTGCATCAATACTGTACACTCAGACAGGTTTGCAAAGATTATGCCCTGTGGTAGTGTACACACTATCATATGTATATCTATGTGTTAATTTTAATATATTTTTGTTGACTTCAGAGAGAAAGGGAGAGGGAGAGAACGAGATAGAAACATCAATGATGAGAAGAATAACTGATGGGTTGCCTCCTGCATGCCTCCTATTGGGAATTGAGCCAGAAACCCTGGGCATGTGCCCTGACTGGAATTGAACTGTCACCTCCTGGTTCATAGTTCAATGTTCAACCACTGAGCAACACGGGCTTTAATTATGCATTAATTTTTACAGTACTGATTCTTTCAACATAAACATGTAATTTTGTTGAAAAGAAGGATCCCTGAGAGTAACTTGCCGGCATGATTGTCAAGTGTTTTTCACAAGATTTATTGTTCCTGTGCTGGGACCTCCCCAGTCACAAAGCTGACTGGCAGCCATATCTGAGTTTCCGTCAGCGTGGCTGTCACTGTTTTCTCCACCCTGGTTATTCCCTCAGACCCCACTCTATCCAATTTGCAGCCCTACCCAAGCTGTTTGTAGCCAATTTTCCATATGAGTGGCCTATCCTGGCTCAGGCTTCAGACTTTGCTGGAATCTCAAACAAGCAGCAGTTTGCATCAAACCTATCAATAAAAGACCCAAGACTGCACTAGCACCAGCCTGTTTTGCTTCACAGCTGGGTCTTGCCTGGGCACTTCCTAGCCCAAAACAAGTAGCAGCCATCTGCAGATCTCTCTGTAGCTCCTGCCAGGTGGCCCCAGGCAGCGGCTGACTTTGCACCTCCTGGAGGCCCCAGAGCTAATGAATCTGTTGGACAGCTTCATATCATAACAGATACAGCTCTGCACATCCAAAAGCAACACACTCAAGGAGCTGACTCAGCACCAAAGCCCCACTGAAACAAGTCCTGTTCCATAGGGGTGTCTCCTGCACAGAAGCTCTTCCATTTGGGATGCAGCTGGTCCTCACAGCCCATCAGCCTGGAAGTCAATTCCTCCCAGTGATGCCAACAACAATCAAGTCTCAACTACAATAAGACTGTGCACACAGCACACACAGGAACATACCTAGAGTGCCCTGCTCAGGTGACTGGGGAGTCTGAGCCACTAGGCCCTACAGGAAACCTAATACGCAAGTTCTCTCTACCAATTCCAGAAGACATAGTAGTTCTACCTAATACATAGAAACAAATACAGGGAAGCTGCCAAAATGCAGAGACAATGAAACATGTCACAAATGAAATAAATGGAAGTAAGCAAACTACTGGAGACAGTGTTCAAAATAGTGGTTACTCAAGGATCTTAATGAGAGTTTCAAGGGACTTAATGAAAGCTTCAAGGGAATTAATGAGAGATGCAAGGGACTTAGTAAGACTTTCAAGGATCTTGGTGAGAATGCCAAAGACATAAAAATAGGACCAATCAGAATTAAGCCTATACTAACTGAAATAAAGAATAATTCACAGGAATTCAATGGTAGAGTAGAGGATTCTGAGAAATAAATGATTTGGAATATGAGGAAGCAAAAGACACCTACTAAGGAGAACAAAAGAGAAAAGAATAAAAAGGCATGAAGATAATGTAAGGAGCCTCTGGGACAACTTCCAGTGTACCAACATTCCCATTATGAGGGTACTAGAAGGAGAAGAGAGACAGCAAGATCTTGAAAACCTATTTGAATAAATAATGATAGAAAACTTCCCCATAGGGTGAAAGAAATAGTCTTACAAGTTCAGGAAGCACAGTAAGTCCCAAACAAGATGAATCCAAAGAGGTCCACATCATAATTAAAATGCGAAGGGTTAAAGAAAAACAGAGGATTTTAAAAGCAGCAAGCGAAAAGCAAATAGTTATCTACAAAGGAGCACTCATATGACTGTCAGCTGATTTCTCAACAGAAACTTTGCAGGGCAGAGGGGATTGGCAAAAAATAATGAAAGTGATGAATAACAAGAACCTATAACCAACATTACCCAGCAAAGCTATCACGTCAGATAAAGAGCTTCACAGACACGAAAAAACTAAAGGAGTTCATCCCTACCAAGCCACTATTATATGAAATGTTGAAGAGTATTCTTGAAGAAGAAGAAGAAGAAGAAGAAGAGGAAGAGGAAGAGGAAGAGGAAGAGGAAGAGGGAGAAGAAAGAAGACGAAGAAAAACAACAAAATGGCAATAAATACATCTGTATCAGCAACTGAATTTAAAAATCAAAATAAATGAACAAGAAATCTAATGAACAAAATAAACTGATGAATAAAATAGAATCAGAGTCATGGAAACAGAACAGACTGACAAATCTCAGAGGAAAGGATTGAGGGGTTTGGGAAGATATTAAGGAAAAATCTTCTATGCAAGTATGCATTACCTAAGGACACAGACAATGGGGTTGTGAAGGCCTGGAATGGGGTGGGATCTGGGTGGATGGGGGCTCTGGAAGGCAAAGAGGGGCATCTGTAATGCTCTCAGCAATAAAGATTTTGCGAAGAAAAAAAAAAAAGGAAGGAAGGCCAAAAAAAAGAGAGGATATTTAGATGTGCCCTGACTAATCAAACTGTGACCTCCTGGTGTCATAGGTCGATGCTAATAAATATATTAAAACTACTTAATTATGATATATACATATATAAATAAAAATAAAATATGGTCGGTATTTCATTTATTTCTTTTTAGGTGCTACAATAAACAGTAATCACAATAGAATTTAGCTATGTTATCCTAGCCTTTTTATATCATAGTTCATAAAATATGACCTACAAAATTTCCTGCCTCCCACCAGAAACTGTCGCCTGTCATACCTCCTCGATTTGTTGTGTTTGTTCTGTGGCACTATTGAACACGTGGCACCAGATATGGTCAGAGGAGCAGATTCAGGACATGACAAGGTATGTTCTATTTTTGACACATCTTTTTATATCTCTATAAACTGTATAATAAGAATCCTAGCTAATAACTTAGGTAGAGTCTCTAACAGAGTCCTCTTTCTGGTGTTACCTTATCTTTACTTTTTCTCTCCTTTGCTTTGTCTACATGAACACATTATGGTATCTAGGGTTGTGGAGGGAAAAGATAATAGAAAGGTTAGGACATTCTGGATTTCCCTTTTTTCAAGGTTTACTGCTGAGGATCATCTTTTGTTTTATAGAGTAACACTTTGTTAAAGGAAACTTCAAAAGCAACTGATTCTTCATACAATAATTTTTACGTTATTTCCATGAAAAGAATCTGTATCTTGAACAAAGCACCAGTGGTCACTCTATATAAAACCAAACTCATTCATTTTCTGTTCCATGGGACCTGCTCTTTTAGGACTCAGCTGAGCCACAGCACAGTGCAGAGGTGTCACTGAATGCGCAGACTGTCCACTGCTCCCTTGTGAGTCTCGCTTGATGATTTTGGACAGCGCTTATTGGCATTTTTTATTTTTGTTAGAAAAATACATGGGACATATAGTTGGCTGTGTCACCTTAGGTTGATATTTGCTTTCTAAGAGGGCATTGAAAAGGGAATCTTTCCTATTTTTATTCCAATTGTGCTTTTAACTTTGTAGACATACTGGAGACTTTGTTGATTATCTCTCCCACAGAAATAATCATTGTAACACTCCTTGGAGAAAGAAAATAATCCAAGATAGTCTCTGTTTCCCTAAGCCCTCTAAAGCAGCAGTTGTCAACCGGTGGCCTGCAGACCACTGGTGGTCCGTGAGGTCCGAAAGTTTGGCGACTTCTGGTTTAAGGAAACCTTTGAGGCAGCGGTCGCCAACTGGTGGTCCATGAGGGTCTGAAAGGTTGGCGACCGCTGCTCTAAAGAGCTCAATTTTTTCCTCCCCACTTTCTTTGTATTTGCAAAATGAAGGCTGGAAAGAGCCTGTCTAAGTAATTATGTCACATATTTTTATTTCATGTATGAAAGGATACAGACATGTCCAGTTCTTTCTCTTTTAAAAAATACTTTGTGGATTTTACAAAGAGGAAGGGAAAGGGACAGAGAGTTAGAAACATCAATGAGAGAGACACATTGACCAGCTGCCTCCTGCACTTCCCCTACTGGAGATTGAGCCTGCAACCAAGGTACATGCCCTTGACATGAATCAAACCCAGGATCCTTCAGACCAAAGGCCGACTCTTTATCCACTGAGCCAAACCGGTTAGGGCTGCCCAGTTCTTTCTTAACACTTTTGCTTTATTAATAACTTTCTCCAAGTAAGGGATTCTGACTATTTTTTGTTTCTCACCTTCCCCTCTTCCTCATCCCCTTGCAGAATCCCACATGTACAGTCCACATATCTTAAGTGTAGAGATGTTTGCTAATGACTCATCATATGTTTAAACACTATTGTTCAACTTTTCACAACTAGGAATCTGATTGTAGAGCTATATCTATTGATTTCCAATCCAACAGCAGAACATTCTGAGGGTCTGACTCAGATGGCAGTGAAACTGCTTGTATAAATAAAATAATTGAATTGTTGGTTTAGTTCAAGTCAAGGTATTCTCTGAAACTATTGGGAATTTTGGTAGGAATTTGTAACTATTAAAATTTGAAAATTACTTTCTAAGTTTTCTAAGATCTAATAGAACCAATTTTCTTTTCATCATAACCCGATGATATGCTTATTGATTTTAGAGAGGGGGGAGGGTAGAAAGAGAGAGAGAGAGAGAGAGAGAGAGAGAGAATATCATTTAGGTAAGAGAGAAACATTGATTGGTTGCCTCCCATATGCACCCTGACTGGGGACTGAACCCACAACCTAGGTATATGGCCTGATCGGGAATCAAACCCAGAATCAAACCCACAACCTTTCAGTGTATGGAATGATGCTCCAGCCACCTGGGCATGGAACGGGTTTTCAGGAAAGAAAACCTTATATTCCTCCTAGAATTTCTGCATACCTGAGGTCCAAAGTTCAGCTAGGTCAGTGGGAGTCGATGGAACACCTTGAGGCCTTTGAGTTGATTGAATGAGCGATAATGTGTGCAACGTGCTCATCACTGTGCCTGGCTTGCACGCACTCTTGTGGTTTCAGTCTGCCTGACCCTGTTTTCTATGTCACTGTTATGTGTTTTCTTTAAAACAGTTCTAGTCTCATACATTTGGCTACATTTCTCTGAAATATTGGCCCTGAAATTTGGAAGCAGAGAGTTTAAAATTTTAGCATCCAGTTAATATCTCATTGACATAAGCTCATGTAGTCAACCATTACTCAAATCCTGATTTGCATAATCATAAAAGAAGTAATTTTCAATATATCAAGAATCTCTAAGTTATATGTAATTTGCTGTGTTCTCAGTTCAGGTAACTACATTTATAAATTTGTTTCCCATTTTGATCACATATTCTTTCCCATTATTTTAAATCTCACCATGCTTCCCACAAATGAAGGCTATTAGATTTCTGGTAGGTTCTATAAGAGGAATTGATTTAGGTGATTATGAAAAAATAACACCTGTAGGTGGGCTTTTTTTTCATTTTTTTCTTTGACTTTAAGGAATTTGTAGTATTTATTGAAGCTGGATAGTCACTAAAAATGCTAATTGGTACTTTGTCCCCCCTCTATCATAAGTCCAAAGATTTCATTTACTTAAAAAAATTAAATTTATTTTAAATCAAAATAAATTTTTAGTTAACCAAAATAAAACCATTACTAGTTTAGAAAATAATTAAACACTTTTAGTTCATTGATTGACAGCCTAGATGTTTACATTTGTTCTGACATACCTGCATATCTGTTCTCTAAATGTCTTTCTTGCATGTGCTGGTTTAATGCTCCTTGCCCAGAAAGCTATGCACAGGCTCTTTTTGTTCAAATATTTCCCAAATATGCAGCTTTATTTTGTTCATTTTTATTTCCTCTAAATGACTTACTAGTTAATATTCTATCAATACATTTTGTAGGCAGCTGACTGGTGGGTTTAGGTGTTGTAATGTATGAACTACCACCTGGAGGGTCTCCGTTCATGTGATGGGAAAGAGAACTCCCAAGCTGAGCTACTAGGTCAGACTTAACAAAATAAAATGAATGGTTACTTCAAAGGAACTGATCAAATTTCTGCAATTTGGCTGATGGAAAAAATAATTAAAAATGGAGATTAGCAAGATTATGTTGAAGTGGTTAATTTACATTTATAAGTACATAGGATGTAGACATATTTCCTCATATTTCATGTGCCCAGAAAGATTTTAAATTTCATAGGGAGTGTGTCATCATTTTTGTGTATTCCAACGCACTAGCATTGACAGGGAGCTGCCACAGCCCCTGACCCAGCTGTATTCCCTGCTAGAGCCCTTTGGAATACGGGGCCCAGAGCAGTTAGGAATACAGGCTCAAGAGCCGTTTAGAATTTGGGGCAAAGAGCCTTTTTCGAATGTGGAGCAAATAGCAGTTTAGAATGTGGTGCAAATAGCAGTTTAGAATGTGGGGTGAGGAGCCAATTGGAATGTGGGACGAGTAGCCGTTGGCAGTGCTTGGCACAGAGCTGGTGGGCACAGAGACGGTGGGCCCAGAGCCTGTGTGCATAGCGATGGACGGTGGACACAGCCTCAGGATGGACGTTACTGTCCGCGAGCTCATGGAGCTCTTTCTACAGAGTCCGCTGGTGGCAGGGGTGAGTACACCTGACTCCCTGTCCCATTGCGGGTGCCCTGGCTCCTCTCCCGCCCCCCTAAGGTCTCCACAGACCCCACCCACCTGGGCCCTGGCAGTCCTGGGACTCAGGGGTCTTCACAGGTTTCCAAACTGGGGGCGGGTGTCCTGGCCTGGGGCCCTGAGGGGTTTCCTACTCTGGAGCCCATGCACCAGGTGCAGGACCCCCTGGTGCTTCTAGCCCTGGACTGAGATGAGTTCACCTGCTCCTGCCAGGGGGCTAGGCTGCGGGTCCAGGCTCTAGCTGGTTTGACTCAGT
Organism: Myotis lucifugus; assembly: GCF_000147115.1. NCBI lineage: Eukaryota > Metazoa > Chordata > Mammalia > Chiroptera > Vespertilionidae > Myotis > Myotis lucifugus. Next base: position 10,230 of record NW_005872414.1, read on the forward strand.
GGTTAGAGTGTTGGACTGCCCACCAAAGGGTCGCAGGTTTGATTCCCCGTCAAGGGCATGTCCCTGGTTTGAAGAAGGTAATGTCGGCAGTTGGAGGAGAGGCTGCCCAGTGAGGATGAGGCCGTGGGCCTGTGCTCGCACCAGGCAGAAAGGGGGAACCAGGTGGTCCTGTGTGGCCTGTGGGGATGAGATCCAGGCTCACCTGAGAAGTATTTCAGGTTATGAAAGGTTTCCTCAAAAAATAAGATTGTCATGGACCCAACCTTCTGACATAAGCGCTCTAATATTTTGCCATCTTCGCGTTAGATTTTATTTGAAGAATAAGATGCTATCCCTCCTGACCCTCCCCTCCCAAGGCTTACCCTCTTTGTGTGACACATGGATGGTGCAACTGAAATCCCTGGGACAGTTGAGGGAGCTCCCACACTGGGAGGAGTGCTGTCTGGTGGGAAGTCAGTGTCCTCCTTGAGCTAGTGTGACAGCAGCAGTGGTGTGTGAGGAAAGGGCTCCACTGCAGAGTGTGGCTGCACTTGCTGAGGAGCCTGCCCGCCCCCCACAGGAACTTGGTGGCTGAGGGTTAATAATGTCAGTGAGGTGGGTCAGCTGTGGGAGAGTGGGCCTAGGTCCCAGGGGGCGTGGCCTTGGGAGGCGGGTGCTCTCAGGGACCCTCTGCTGCTCCCTGCTCGGCCTCCGCAGCACCTTACCCTTGTGTGCCCTCAGGTGACGCGCCACCAGGAGAGTGTGTTGGACCTGCAGTGGTTGGAGGTCCCAGACATGGCCCTGGAGGAGGTGGAGTACCTCTCCAGCAGCATGATCTGTCGCCTCAGGAGGGTCTTCATTGAGCAAGACCATTGCAGGAAGGTGTGTTTGTGGGTGGCCCAACAGTCTGGGGGACGGTGGGGAGGGGCCTGGGTCTGGGGCCTAGTTATGGTCGAACTCTTCATCCTGACTTCCTCTCAAGCTGCACACTGTCTGTCCTCCTGGCCCATTTTCATGGTGGCAGGATGTGGGCACTTTCCCTGCAGGGCACAGTCCCCTGATACACCTGTGAGAGGACAGAGGTTGAGCTTGGGGAGCCTGCTCTATTCACTGGGCCCTTCTGTCTCACTAAATATATCTCCGCTTCTTAAAAACTCCCTCACATTCTCCTGCCTCCTTCCTGGCTTTGCAGTCTCGGCTGCCATCTTCTCTTTTACTTTCTTCCGTCTTTTGGTCATTCTTCACCACATTCTAGTGTGGGCACTGTGCCGGGCACAGGAGCACGCCAGTGAGACCCCCTGTCTGCCCTGCTGTAGCTGGTCGTGACCATGACCCAGGAGTGGAACACCAGCAGCCGCCCCAGCGAGGACACGCAGCACCTGGCCGTGGAGCTGGCGGACATCAAGGCCACGCTGAGAGGCGTCAGGCAGGAGCTGTGAGTTCCCCAGTGACCCTGGTCTTTCTGCTCTTGTGCCGTGTGTCACCACCCATTGCTCGCACATGTGGTTCACTGCCATGCGGTGCAGCAAACGGGGCAGCTCTCACAGTGCCCTGGAGTGACCGGGCTCTGCTTTGAGCTGGGTCCCTGTTGGGCCCTGGGCTAGCCCGGTCCCTCCCCTCCCCTCCCCGGGCCTGCACAGCAGGGTTCTGCTGGGCCTTTAGGGCTCCTGCCAGTCCAGACATGGCAGACTCAGAGCAGCAGCCTGCCGCTCAGCCTCGGGCCCAGTGTGGGTGCTCTTGGCTGGAGGGAGGATGTGACTCTCTGGTCCCGTCCTGTGGGCCTGCTCCCCGTTTCCTGCAGCTGGTGATGGCACCATGCCCGGTATCTTGGAAGCTGCCTGCCTTCACCTCCCTGCCAGGGGCCCTCCCTGCCTGCCTGCCTGTGGAGGGAGCAGTGGCTCTGGGGACTCCTTCCCTGTCTGCACCCTCAGAGGAAAGCTCAGGTCTGTGGTGAAGTCTGAGAGCAGCAGTGACAACTTAAAGCTCACCTTGGACTCCAGAGCATTTTTGTAGCCCCACGTGTAGACGCCCTCCTCACGCCTAGAAGCCAGGACCCCCTCTTTCCCCGCTGTGGTCTCCCAGGTGGTGGGCTTTCCGGGTGCTTCTGAGGAGCCCTCACCACGTGTTCTCATCGCCCCCAGGGAGGAGAAGATGAAACAGCTGGCGGACACCAGGCATCAGTTGTACCAGCTGGTGCTGGAGCTGCAGGAGGCCCGGCACAATGTGAGCAGGAGGCCTATTGTGTGGGCCTGGGGTGGGGGGCTAGGATGCCCCAGTCACTGTGGCCCCAGGTCCAGGAATGTGACCTGGGACACCTCTCCTTCCTGCTCAAAGCAGCGCTGCCTGAGAGCCAGCTGTCCTGGGAGCTGCTGTGGGGTGAGATGCTGCAGTGACAGCATGTGGGACCCCCACACATGGGCCTGCACATGGACCAGCTTGGCCGCCCCTGGCTTCTCCTGGGGCTGCAGGGACTTGGGCCTTCCCCAGCCCCGAGAGTGCCCTGAGCCAGGTCCCCTGCCTTTGCCCACCTCCCAGAACATGGAGCTGGCGGCCACTGCCCAGGCTGCTCGTGCCCCCCTCCCTGAGCTGGACTCCCTGAGGAAGAAGGTTAACCTCATGGAGAGGCTGGAGATGGAGGCGATGGGCCTCAGGCAGAAGGAGAAAGACATAGACTTCTATGCAGCCGCATGGAAGTGAGCCCAGCAGGGGCAGGCAGCCCGCGGGCACTTGTGTCCTGGAAGCGGGGAGAGGGGCGGCAATGCCTACCCAGTTGGCCCTCTCCTTGCACTACAGCCTGTCCACGCGACCCCTGGGCTCCCTCTGGTAGTGGAAGGAATAGGGTTGGGAATGTGGTTGAAGGGCCCTGATTCTTCTAGGACTTTTCCTCCTCCTCCTTCATGCCACAATGATGACCTCTATTCACTAATCTTTTTCTTTAAGACTCCTTGTAATTTCTATGACTAAATCTTACCAGGACTGTTTCCTCATCTATAAAACAGAGATAACTGTACTAGTCCGTGAGGTTTATACAATGAAAGAGGTAAAACACCTGGTATTTGGGCAAGTTCCATATTAAGTTCTCTGTGGTGTAGCCTACTTGGATTCCAAGGTTATGGGTCTTTTCAGAGCAGGGTGTCAGGGCTGAGGGGGGATGGAGACCAAGACCCAAACATGGTTACTGACGCTCTGACCATGCACCCAACTGCCTCACATGAGCAGTGAGTTCAGGACCCTCTCTTCCAGTCGTGTTTGCTCCTCCCACCTACTCAGGGAGTGGCTGTTCCCGCAGGAATGTTGGTGGCTCACTGCTCTGTCCCCTGGGGAGAAGGCACCCTGGGTGCTGTGCCCTAGCAGCCCGGCCCTGGAGGGGTGGGGGTGGGGGCCAGCTCTCGGCTTTGTCCTGGAAATGGCCCCCTGGCCCTGCTGGTGATGAAGGGCATCAATCTGCAGCACAGACAGGTGTGCGGCAAGGGCACCCTCCCTCACAGGTAGGAGGGTTGCGGAAGGTCATGTGCAAGCTTCCTCAGGCTGCGGCCTCCACAGTCTCCTGCAACCTGTTGACCTAAGGCAGGCCCCACATCTCAGCCGACACTCTGCCCCGTGGATGGTGTGGGTTTCAGGGCTCAGCCCCTGTCTCCGTGTCTTTTCCGGGCCTGTCCAAGCAGCTTCGCTCAGTCATGCAGACGCAGTGACTGAAGGCCTGTGTGGCACCAAGCCCTGCAACAGGAGCAGGGGATCTAACACAAAGCAAGACTCCTTCTGGGCTTTTGCAGGGTTTCCCGTCGGAACCCTGTTCCGTGTTCTCAAGGTGTGTGCCTCTGGATAGCAGCAGCAACATATTTAATAGCAACATTTTTAATATGCAAATTGTCCCCTTGGATGGAAGTTCCACAGGGAGGCCAGGAGTTCGACTGCTTGCTATTACATGTGCTGGCCACCAGGGGGCAGCGCGGAACATTGCTGGCATTGGCAATGCACTGTGACCTCTCGCTGGCTAACCTGGAGCGGGGGTGACAGGGATGGAGGTGCTGTAAGAATGCAAGCTCATTCTCACTCCCCTGCATCCCTCCCTGGGACACCAGGGCTCGCCCACCAGGGAAGCCCCTGAGCTCAGGTGCTGGGTGCCCAGGAGGAGCCCACCCTGCACCCGCACAAACTTGTTAAGGTGAGCCAGGCCACAGCAGCCAGGACCACAGGGGCCTGTTGGGCTCCTGGTGGGTTTGAGCAGGAGCTGGTCTGCAAGGCCAGCCAGGAGAGAGCATGCTGCTCTCCCTGCTTCTGGGGGACACCACTGGGCCGACCAGAGGCCTACACTGCTCTCCGGCCGCAGTGTCTGGCCATGCTCACCTCATCTCTGTGTGGAGACTTGGGCACCATGACTCAGGTGTGGGGGTGAGGGGGGTGTGCGGGGGCCAGCGGCCCAGATGCTGCCCTGAGTCCAGAGTTCAGCTGTGACCTGCCCTTCCACGCCAGATGCTCGCACTTGGATCTCCGGCCAGGCCTAGGGACCGCACCCAGCAGGAATTTCATGCACCGGGCCTCTAGTCGATTAATAATTTTGCTGTGAAATTAGTAATGCTTTACACTTTGCATTATTAAATGAATTACAAGAGAAACAGAGTGGTCCATGGAGGCCAGGCCACATAGAGGATGAGTCACACTGTTCTCTAAGGCCCGTGTGCCGGGGCCCTGGGAACCGCGAGGACAGAGCTTGCACCCGCACGCTTACATCACAGTGGTGCCAACAGCCCTGCAGGCTGTGCGCAGCCTCCCGTCAGCCCTGCTGGGCCAGGTTTACTGTGTGCAGCTCGATCCCCTGAGGGCAGGGGCAGGGGCCTGTCTGACTGCATGCCTGGGGCTGGCACACACAAGGCACTTGGTAGTGACCACACACGTCAAGTAAATCCCATCTCAGCATGAAAAGACTTGCAACCTGGGGAGAAGGACGGGGGAATCAGAGGTGTTGTCTCCTTCGGACGGTGACAGTGTCAGGTGTGATGGGCAGCGGAGCAGAGAGCCGAGCACGACTGTCACGTGGACACCCACCATGTGGGGCCCTCCTATGGGTACATGGGGAGCCACAGATGGCCTGGGTGCCCTCCCCAATAGCCCGTCCAGTGTCGCCACTGAGAAACACATAAAAGGGGAGGGTGGTAGTGCCACAACCCGAGGAGACAGGCCTGGGCGCCCCTAGGCACACCTGGGAAGTGGGGGTGCACCCAGTGATCCTTGACTCTGTCTGCAAACACTCATCCCACCTCTGCTGCCAGGGCCCGGGGTGGAGGACAGAGGCAGAGAGAGAGTGCCTGGGAGGTCCCTCTGGTCCCATGCTTTGTCCTTGGCTGAAATTCCTGCCACCAGGGGCAGACATGGGGGTGCCTTGAGGGTCCTGAGCAGCTGAGGGCCAGCGGGGCCTGTCTCTGCCCCTCAGAGAGGGATGGGCACTTAGCTTCCTGGGCAGGGCTTGCTCCCAGAGGCGGCGGAGGCTCCGCAGGCGAGTGCCAGCTCTCACTCCACTTGCTGGGTGTGAAGCAAGCCTTGTCCCGTCCATCACAGGAGAGGCGGTCCAGGTGCCTCTCATCCCCTCGTGCCCTGGCACCGGGTGGCGTTGATAGGAACACGTTTCTAGTGAGCTTAATACGTGAAGTTCTGTCCACAGATGGGGCCCCTGGTTGGGATCGTGCAGGGAGGGGCAGGGCAGGTGGTGGCAAGTCAGGTAGGAGCTGGGTTTAAGATCGGACCGTGGGTCAGGTGGTCTCACACTCTCTGCCTCCTCCAGCCCCAGCCTTTGCCACTTTAGGACTCAGGCACAGCTTCTCGGGGTCTTGTCTCTCACTTCTGCGGTGGTGGGTGTGCAAAGCAGGTTTAGATGTTTCTGCAGCCTGATCCATGGGAAGGTTGACAACCCCAGAAAACTGAGGCCCATTGGAAGAGTAGCTATAAATCATTTAGTTCCACACTATACTCTGCTTCTGGACACTTGTCCACCCCTGCCTTTCCCCAGGTCCTTCAGGGCCCAACTCACATGGCGCCTCTGACTCCCCCTCATGGTGTGATTCAGCTAACAAGTGCCTTTGAACATTTCTAGGGGCCCCACGAGAAGAGGAGTGGCATAGTCCTAGCCTTGGGGCGAGGGGGGGGCTGCGGACAGGCCAGTTCAGTGTTGCCTCATAGTGGGCACTCTGGTGCCCCAGCATCTGACTCAGTGGGTGGGATAGAGTGGAGTTGAAGTCCTTTTCAGAGCAGGCAATTCGGGCTGGGTTTTGAAGGCTGAGTAGGAGTTGGTTGTAACAATGACCAGGCAGGCTTTGCTATGGGATCTCAGGGCCTGGGATTATGGTGATACTGGTGAGTACTGGTGGGTAGACACAAGATGAGAATTCTGGGGGCAGTGACCAAGGGGGGAGAGCAGGGCCTCCTGCCTTTTGAAGCCCCTCCATGTGCTCCAGCTCACATAGCTGATAGTAGTCAGGGCTTCTTACTGAGGCGGGCTCCTTAAGGATAAGGTGCAGGCTGCTGAGGGCAGTGAAGAGACAGGTCTGGAGTTCTGCAGCCTGAGTTCAAGCCCAGCTTCACCCCTGGCTGGCTTTGTGACTTGGGGCTCATTCCTTAATTGACCCAAGTCAGCCTCTTCGTGTGTAGGAAGGGACTGTCCCTGCCTCCCTCTGGGCGCTGTTGTGAAAGTGAATGTGGCAGAGTCAGAGAGCACCTAGTGCAGGGCCAGGGACTGGCAGGGAGGGGGCCGTCAGGTGAAGCCAGAGTCAGTGACCAAACCCTTCCAGATGCCAAGCGTTGACCAGAACCGTGTCCACTGCCGGTAGGTGCACGGTTTCCCCTCTACGGAGAATCCAGGGTTCTGGCCCGTGCGGGGAAATGAACACGTGATGGATAAGCAGGAGCTACCGGCCCGCTCCCAGGTGTTAGAACCCGTGAGTGGGGCAAGCCTTGGAAAACAGCCCGCCAGGAGAAATGGGCATGTCCCCGTGTATGCGTGCTGGCAGACTGAGGGCATTCAGGGGAGACTCAGTCCTCCTGAGACTGAGTGGCGCTGGGAGTTCTCCGGGGGGTGGGAGCAGGGATGAGGGGAATGAGCTGTGTGCTGGGCGCTGGGACAGGAGTAAGTGCAGTGGACGCCTCCCGTGGGGGCCTGTGAGGGCCCAACTGTGTCCACCCCCAGCATGTGCCTGGCACACAGAGGCCATAGGACTTGTTTTGCTTGTTGTGTCTTACAGACCCCTCATTTCCCGGAAACTGCCCAGAGCTGTTGTTTTTCTAAGAGTAGGTGTGTGACATGTTCACATAGGAACTGCGTATTGAACAAAAGCTCCTCTGAATTTTGTTCCTGGACCCAGATCAGTGGAGTGACTGTGAGAGGCCTAGACTCGGCCCTCAAAGCCAGGACAGACTCTCAGCCTCACCCCTTCCTTGTTTAAGAAAGTGGCTCAGCCAAGTCCCACACCTGTCAGCAGGTGCACTCGTCCAACCACCGAGGCTGTACGTGTCAGACACTCTCACAGTGTTCCCTTCCGAATTTAAATAGTGTCTTGCTTCGGGGATTTTTCCATCTGCCTGGCCTAATGGAGAAGGGCAGGGGCTCAAAAGCGGAGACAGAACTTCCCGTGGCAGCAGAGTCACCCCTAGGTTGTTGGTTTGGGTCCAGTGACTGGAAGAGCTGTCGTCATGACCAGGGGCCTTAACCTGATGGCTCTCATGTGTGTTCTTGCTGACCAGGTGCGGACTGGAGACGATTATTCAGTGGACACAAAGGGCCACCTCCAGGAGCATTGGATTTGGTATTGGATTGATAAGCTATTCGAGCGGGAGGAGGAGAATGTGCAGCTGAAATCGAAGCTGCACCACCTACAATTGGTAGGACAAGCTGTGGTCACCACGTGTAACACAGATGGGGGCAGTTTTAGGTTCATGTTGTGCCCTTCTCTGATGTTCAGCTACTGGATCGGTGCTGCTGCCACCACAGTGACCCTCTGAGGGCAGAGAGTCACTTTCTAAGCCCAGTGGCTTGAGTGGGCACCACTGAAGCCTCCAACACAGAGAGGGCCTGATGCTGTGTTGCTTTCCTGTGAGGATGGAGGGATTGGGCCTCTGTTGCAAAAAGGGTCTCCTCGGGTATTTATGATGTGGGTTGAGCTGTGATTTGTGAGTCCCTATGGCCTTTCCACGGTATTAGGCCTTCTAAGGGGCCACAGAGCTGCAGTCACCATAGCACTTGCTCTAAAGCCCTGAGCTGTAGGTCACTTTGTTCAGACACCGCTCAGAGACCTCGGGTGTCTTCACCCCTAGGGGCATGGAGGCCCTTCATCCTGGGGGAATGAGGACAGATGCACGGGGCCGGGGCTTGTCCAGAGTGTGCCCCAGTCCACATCCTCACTGCCCCCCCACTTCCTGCACTAGGTCCAGGACACATACCAGAAGTGCCTTGAGGAGCTGTGGGAAGAGAACATGGCCCTCAAGACTGCACAGGGGCAGAGTGTGGAGGAGTCCGCCCACCTGCGCTGGGAGCTGGAGCAGCTGTCAGAGGGTAAAGCAGGTGCCTGGGGGCCAGCCTGGCTGTGGATTCTCTCTTACCCGGGGAGCTGAGCCCTTGGCTCTGAAACTCAAGTGTCAGCCCTTCCTCTACCCCAGTAAATAGGATTTTATTCAAGGGCCATTTGGAACTGTTTCATTGCAATTCTCACCAAGAACATGAAGGGCCTGGCCACCTTGAGTCAGGAAGCCAAATGCGAAGGAAGTGTTGCCAGATTTCTTCCATCAGCCAGTGCCAGGAGCTTCCAGATGACAGCACGCTGATGCCCAGAGGGTGTCTTAGATCTGTTGGTGGAGGATTGGAAGCTCTGGATGCAGGAGATGTCCCCAGTGGTCACTCACCTCCATTATAGCTGTACCCGGGGCATGGATTCCTCCGTTGATTTCATAATGGGACAGATGGGTATAGTCTGCTCTCCGTCTTCCTGGGCAGGGGCTGCTCAGTGGCTGCTGTTCAGGGGACCCAGGCCTCTTCCTCTCCCTCTGGTGTTGCCCCCTCCCAGCCCCCAGAGGAGATGAGGGGTTGGCCAGGGAAGGTGGGTGTGGTGGCCGGTCGTACAGTAGGAGCCTCAGCACCCAGCAAACAACAAGCCAGTTCCTGTGTCCAATAATAGCACACGTGCACCTGAGAGTGCAGGTTAGGGTTTGCTTAGAGCTCTGCTGAGCCAGGAGGGCCTTAGGCTGGTTTGGGGAGGGGCTGCTTTTTAAATTCTGAGCAACATTCCTCAGCGTCATGGAAAGGCTGTTGAAAGCAGCTGGGTATTCCCCTCTTCAAGGCGTCCCATCCGCTCCAAACCTAAAATCAGTTCATTGAACTAGGAGTCTGTGTGAGAAGTTAGTTCTTGCTGTGGTTTGGTGTCTCCCCACTCCTGGGAACCCAGGCTCTGGGAGTTGAGGTTCCTGGGGAGCACACTGCCCCCTGGTGGGACACAGAAGTGGTGGCGCTGGCAGGGACTGGCTCAGACCAAATGTGCTTCTGTTAGCAACCAGGGTGGCTGATGGGGTTGGAAAGCCTCCCTGATTCAGATGCTCAGTGTAGCTTGTGAGCCCTTCCAGGTCGGTGACTGACTTCTTCATGTTCCCAACTCCTACTGCTCAGCTGGCAGCTACGAACAAAGCGTGAACGTAGTTTTTGTGGTTGGGGTGGTGGCTTCTTGAGTCAGAAAGGCCTGGTTTAAAGTCCTGGCTCCTCTACTTGTTAGCCAAGTGACCTCTTCTGCACCCAGTTTACTTATCTGAAAAATAGGGGTGATGAAGCTGCCTCACAGGATTGCTATGGGTATCTTGTGAGAGGAGACAGTGAAGCGTTAGGCTGTGCCTGGCCCACGGGGCGGCAACAAAGGATGGCTGTTCTTATCGCCCTTGTCTTATCCAAAGACACCCACTGCTCTGCTTCTTGGGGTGCTCATGAGCAGCCCTACTAGCAGTACAGTGCGATAGGGCTCCCAGAGCTGAGTGTGTGGCCTGGAGGGACAGGTGAGGGAACAACCCTAACCCCTCAGACAGTCATGTTTTCCTCCTGAACAAGCCCCGGGACTTTCCCAAAGTCACGCACCTGCTGGCGGCAGGGAGGGGCCTCTAACTCCCATTCTTCTCAGGTCTGTGCTCCCTTTCTGTTCCGCATTGAAGCTGTTTAAAAGCAAAGGACATTGCCTTTTTCTGGCTTTACCTTATGTTTTCATCTCGCTTAGAATTTTTAAAGCAGTTTGGATATACTGTCTCATTCTCTTTCAATGCACTTGTGAAAGTATAAAATGAAATCTCTGACTGAAGGAACTTACCCAGAGATGGCGAGTACTGGGCATATGTGCCCCATAGCCTCTTCCACCCACAGACATGCGGTCAGTGATCGTGTTCCCCTACACCCTCGGCTGAGCCACCTGCATTCACACCACTCTGAGGCTGGCACAGAGAGCGCACTCTGCCATCTCCGTTAGTCTCTGAAATCCTTGGCTTGACGGTCAGGTTAAAACTTGGCAGAAAGTGGTGCCAGCAGTTCCATCATCTTGAACGTTTGCATTGCCTTCTCTCTACCATCACCTGCTTTACTCTTAAGCTCTGCTTGCTCCCCTGACAAACCCAGCTGAGACAGCAGAGGGGCCATAACCGCCCGAGGAACCCTCAGGTGCAGTCAGCAACAGCACCCTGGGAAAAAGGGAGGGCACCCAGCTGACCATCCCAGACCCTCAAGCCTAGGGCTCAGGGTGATGGCCATCTCAGGGCCGGTGGCAGAGACCCCTGGAATATGGGCTCTGACTCCACTTTGCTCTTCAGCCTCTTCAGCCTCCAGCTGCTTCCTGAAGCTGGACCAGGAGAAGCAGAGCCTCCAGGGCACCATCCAGGGGCTGCCGGACGCCTCCCTGGCCCTGCAGGAGAGCAGCCTCCAGCGCCGGGAGCTGGAGGAGGAGAACCAGCAGCTCAGAAAGCAGGTACCTGTGGGTGGTGTCCGGAACATACGGGCATGTATGTGGCCAGGGGGAGCACCCAGGTGTCCGTGAGCATGCGCAGCTGGGGGACAGGCAGAGTCCCGTGCAGCCACCGTTTTGGTAGGGGGACAGGAGGCCTCCTGGAGAGGCGTCAGGAGCAGCAGGAGGAGTCCCTGCAGCAGTGAGACCACACACGATGGACCTCTGTGGGCCTCGCTGCCTTCATCTGTGAAATGGGGTTAATGATGCACCCACCAGTAGGTGTGGTGAGGATGGTGTGAGTTAGTGCAGGCAAAGGGTCCAGACTGTAAGTGCCTCATGGAAGGAGAGCAGCGCCCTCTTAGAAACCACCGGGCGGGCCCGGGAGAGAAGCAGCGATGGAAGACTCGGCCCGTGTGGAGACCGTGGCTGGGCCATTTCAGGGCATGGCTGCTGGTGACAGGAGGCAGTGCTCACTCTCTCCTTTCGGTCGAGGGCATGAGGAAGAAGAGGTGGCTGGACGGCATTGCCTTTCTGGACAAACCAGGTCTTCCCAGTAGCTCAGTAGAACAGAGATCTGGGAGGACAGACAGGCTCACCAGCCAGGTTCATCCTACAGTTACCAGGACCCCATTCACATGGCAAGAAGGGCCCTGAGAGACTAGCGACGGCCTCCCTGAGCAGGTCATTCTGGGTCAGAGGGCCTCAGTCCATGTAGCCACCGCGGGTGACACAGCTGCGTCGTGGGCTCTGAGCACACCGTGACGGGTGCCCGGATTCCAGATGAGGGACGCGCAAGGGCACTCCTGCTTGCTGACCCCCTGGCAGGACTGGTGCTTACAGGTATCTGGGTGTCTGTCCCGACCAGCCCAGGGGTCCTGCCAGGGTCATTTGCTGAGGCTGCCCCGGCAATGGCAGGTACGTGGGCTGCAGACCAGCGACCTGGCTCCCGCTGGTCATGGCTCTGCTGGAACTTCATCTCTGGGTGAGGCTTGGGACCGCCCCTCCTCCTGTGAAGTGGTTTCTCCAGGCCTCTCATGGGACGTCCAAGGTTCAGTGACTCACGCTTCTTGTCCTTTGAGGATCCATGCGCCTCACAGCAGAGCAGCTGCCAAGCAGTGTGTCCTCTCCCTGGGGGCCGGGAGGAAGCCCCTCCTCATGCCACGTCTCTCTGTGCAGCGCAGCTCAGGGAAAGCCACCAGACAGTCTGGGTTTTAGATTCACATGGTCTGGGCACAGTGAATGTCTCTGTAAATGGCAGCCCGACCTCAGCTGAGATAGAAAGGCTTGACCTTTAGAAAGATGAGAACCTCCAATGGGGCGGGTCCCCAGGGGGGAGCTGCAGAGGCCTGCGCTGTAGCCTCTGGCTCAGCTCCCGGCAAGGATGAGAGATGACCCCTGACACTTCTCCTGCCCTCGGGGTCCACTCCGGTCCCTCCTCCACACACACAAGACAGGTGGTGGCTGCAGCCTCCCCACATGACTCCTTAGCCCTGTCTCTCCGGTCCCATCCCCTGCTTCCTCTCCTGATCAGTTCCCTGTAGGACTCCCAGGCAGTCCTGCCACAGCCCTCAGAGACCTGTCTTGGCTCTGAGCCCCTAGTGAGAGGAAGGGGCTGCAGTTTGAAGTCCAGCACTCTCCCTTGTCTGCTGCCAGGAGCCCTGCGAAGGCGGCCCTTCTGCTCTCCTCCGTGTCGTGCTCTGCCAGCTTGAGGCCTGGCTGCATCATGGGTCCTCCCTCATGTTTGATTGATGGTGCATCTAGGCCATCAGCTAAAAGCCACAGGGACATGGCCTGACATTGACCTCCCTGGAGCCAGGACAGGCCCAGCCTTGGACACGTCCAGACAACATGGCCCTCTGGGAGGTGTCTGAGAAGGAGAGACAAGGGTCAGCCAGGACAGGTGGCCCAGAGTCCCAGGCCCCCCGGTGCCAGCTCGGCTCTCCCACCACCCAGTGTCTCCCAGGCTGTAGGCTCCCTTCGGTCTGTGTAAACCTTAGTTCCCGAAGTTCACGTCCTTCCCTGTAACTCACGACCCTTCTGTGGACCTTAGAGAGGGTGCGCCCCCCACCCTCACTTTGCACTGACATCCTCAGAGTTCATTCCTCTTAGGAAGAGGGGCAGCCCTTTGGGGCCTATTGTGGGCACTAAAGCGCAGCACAGGGGCTGATGGGCAGGCCCCTGGCACCCGTGTGCTCTGGGGACCTGGAGCCTCCCCACAGGAGTCCGCGGCCCAAGGCTGGTGCTTTGAGGAAGACAGGAAACCCATCTCAGCCCAGCAATCTCTCAGAGTGGTTCTCAACCTTCCTAATGCCGCGACCCTTTAATACAGTACCTCGTGTTGTGGTGACCCCCGATCATAAAATTATTTTCGTTGCTACTTCATAACTGTAATTTTGCTACTGTTATGAATCGTAATGTAAATATCTGATATGCAGGATGTATTTTCATTGTTTGAGACCCACAGGTTGAGAACCGTTGCCCTAGGGGAAGGGATGGCCTTCAGGGACAGACAGGAGTGAGGGTTCCAGTTCCACAGCAAAAAGAAACAGAGACAGATGGGGGTGTCCAGCCGGGGGTTGGGGGGACATGAGGCAGTCACATCTTCAGACCAGAAGCAGCCATGCCAGATATGCAAAGGTTGGACATAACATTCCTTTCACTGGGATAGACGGGGCAGCAGGGGAGAAGGATTAACAGTAAGACGGGGAGGGGTGAACAAGGCAGGAGGTTGGCGGGGGGACACACCCCAGACCTTGTCTGAGAGAGCAGGCCTGGGGTCGGCCCACTGCCATGCGTTCGGCTTTGCCGCATCCTCACTGGGACTCTGGGCAGATCACTGGACTCCCTGGGCCGGTGCCCTTCTCTGAATGAGGGTGAGTGACAGCTGTGCAGGGCCTTCCTCCTCAGGGCCGGCCCCAGAGCAGGCACGGCCATCAGGGCAGATGCCTGCTTCTCTCTGAGCCCAGACCTGTTGCTAGGAAGTGGAGCAGCGATAAGGAAGGAGAAGAAAGATGTTCTCACTTGTGAGAAAGACTCAGACAGGTGGCACCTTGCAGCGCCTTTTGCTGTTGGCCCTGGCTGGTGGGGCTGCCCTGTCCCCATGTTGGGGCAGGGGGCTGGGTGTGCGGACAGGGGTCTGTGAGGGCACAGATATGAGCCCCACTGTGCCTAACCCTCCCCGTCATGGGGAAGAAGCTGCCTGCCTGCTGCTTCTGAGTTGTCTGAAGACTGTGCCAAGACCTGTGAGATAAAGGCAGGGCGGCCTCTCCCACGAGAAGTAGGCAGAGCTGGCATTAGAGCAGCGATCCTTCTGGGAGTTTGTAAACCTGCCTGTGCCAGGCCGCTCCCAGCAGGTGAATGGAGCCGGCTCTTGGACCTGCTGCTCACTGGGTCACTGGGTGTCTGAAGGTCCTGCCCCCAGAGGTTCTAGTTGGTGGCCTGAGGTCTGGGGTGTTTAATGCTCTGAGAGCCACCTGATCTGGATTGTGGGGCTCCTCTGTTTTAGTTTTAGAGCCGTCAACCCAAACCAGCATCAGGGTCACAAGTCCAAATGCAGGCTCTTGGGCCCCTGCCCAGACTGACCATGTCAGAAGCTCTGAGGATGGGAGGGGCCTGGCACTCTCAGGAGGGGTCAGCTCTTGTTGCACTTGCCACCTCCCAGGTGTGAGATGAGCACGTCACCCTGACAGAAGCTGGCGCCCATGCCTGCTGCTTGCTGGCCCTGTCAGTTACGGAAATGCACTCGTGGTCACATTGTTAGCAGGGAGCCACACTCTTCCCCTCACAGGTGGTCATGAGTTTGCTGTCAGTGGGAAGGGACAGCAGCACGAGCCTCGCCTGGGAGTCGCACCTCAGGGCCCACCCTGAGTCTGAATCTGCATCCATCACGGTGTTCAGGCACAGAGTGTGAGACCTGCGAGATGTGTGGGTCCAGGCAGTTCATGTTCAGGGAGTGGGCACCGGTGGGTCCTCCGTGACGGGCCGCTGATTGGCATCGTCCAGGAAGGACAGAGGGGGTCTGGCCTGGGCAGCAGTCGGGTGTGGAGGGGGAGCCGCATGGGGAACGAGCACAGGCCTTGGTGGTCCATTTACTTGGAGGGGAGAGGAGGGAGAGAGATGGCAGAGGACCCCTCAGAGCAGCTGGATGAATAGGAATGTCACCAACTGGGTGAAGTCCCGGTAGGACATCCAGTGGTGGCTGATGGCCCCAGGAATGTGGCCTGACCCTCAGGACAGTAGTGGACACGACCTAAGATGTAAGCATTGAGAGTGAGCAGTGGAAAGCTGGGAGGAAAGCTGACCTATTGGTGTCCATGGCCTTTTTCTCTACCATGAGCTGGACGTGCACACCATGGCTGAGAGGTGATGGTCAGGGTGTGGGGAGCTCACTGCACAACTAGGCCTGACCTGGGCAGTGGCTCAGGGATGCCACCCAGGTGCCTGGCTTCTCCCTTCCTGCTCTGCAGTCTTGGCATTGGCTGAAGTACTACCCCAAGAAGTGGGACGGAAGGTTTCCCCTTGAGAAAAGGCCTGATAAAGTGTTCCGTGGAGATGACAGGTTTTGTGTTTGCTTTAAAACACAGTTCACTCCCTGAAACGGACATTTGCATGGGGTCGGTCTTTGGTTCCACAGATTGAAGACTTGCGAGTCCAAATGGAAAGAGAAAAGCAGACCAGCCAGGATCTGGAGACTCTCTGTGAGGAGCTGGTGGAGGAGAGAGAACAGCTGCTCCGTGACAATAAGACCCTGAAGGCTGAGAAAGCCCAGGAGGTAGGCCCTCCAGCACCATGCCTCCCCTGGCTCCCCGGCCTGCAAGAGTGTGAGTCCAGGATCATAGGATGTCCTGGGAATCCAGCAGTGATTCCTGGGTTACCAGTTTCTGCCCACAGCTGCAGTCAGACCAGCAATTCCAGCCACAGCAGGGGCACAGGGACAGATATTGCTTCCCAGGGACACTAGCAATCTTTTTGTTTGTTCAGTCTATTTTTTATTTATTTCAGAGGGAAAGGGAGAAGGAGAGAGGGATAAAAACATCAATGATGTGAGAGAATCATTGATCAGCTGCCTCCTGCATGCCACCTACTGGGATCCAACCAGCAAAGTAAACATGTGCCCTTACCAGTAATCGAACCGTGACCTCCTGGTTCATAGGTTGATGATGCTCAACCATTGACCCATACTGGCTGGGCAGCAGTCATCTTGTTTATGATTGTCATGACTTGGGGGAGGAGAGTGGAGGTGCTCCTGGCTGTGGTGGGAGAGGCCAGGATGCTGCTAAATGTCCTGCAGCACATGGGACAGCCCACAGGACAAAGATCCCCCTTCAAATGTCCAGCTTCACGCTCAGAGCTCTGGAGAACCTCCAGGATTAATCCACCCCCACAGAAGTCCTAGGGTAGGCAGCCCAGTGCTGGGGCAGCGGCTCAGGGACACCACCCAGAAACCAGGCTTCTCCCTTCCTGCTCTGCCAGTCTTGGCCGTGGCTGTTGTACCTCGCCAAGAAGTGGGCAGGAAGAATGTGGAGGGTGAAGAGACAGAGGGAAGGCCTCCTGGGATCCTCTGTGTACATCTCATTGGCCACACCTGACACATGACTAACCCTAGCTGCAAGGGAGGCTGGGTATCAGGTACTTGAGTTCTTTAGCCTCTCTAGTATTGCAGAAAAGGGGCTTGGGGTGGTGCTGTGTAGACTTAGGAGGCATGCATCCACCCTCCCCCAATATGGCTTCCAGTCTAGGAGGTGGAATGACAGGTGACAAGCCAGGTGACTTGAGATGTGTGCTATTGAGGGAATATACGTGGGTCCAGGGACAGTCTTATTGGTGCAGGACATTTAGAATCCTGGTGCAGGGCTTCCCTGAGGAGCTGTCAATCACACTGAGTCCTGGATGATGAGAAGGAGCCAGAGAAGCTGGAGGCTGGGGGTGGAGGCAGGTGAGCATTCACAGCAGAGGGAAGATCATGTGCAGTGCCTGCAGGGGAGAGTGGTGTGAGGAGTGGCCACAGGGGTGGGCGGTCAGCTCTTGAACCACTGTGGACCAGGGTAAAAAGCACCAAAAAAATCACTTTCATTGTTTTAAGAGAAGATGCGGTTTCTGTTTCTATGTCATCTGGCTTCTGTGAAAGTGTTTAGACTTGAACTGTCTGGGTGGGGATCTCCATGCCCTTCACCTTGTGTCCATATCAGGCCTTTGGGAAACGTTAGGACGTCCTTTGGGTCCATGATGAGATGGACATTCCAGGCCTACACTTTGGGCCTCCAGTTTGGACCGAAATCATGCCTGTGTCGTTTCCTTGTGTTTTCCTGCAGTTCAAGGATCTGAAAAAACTGGTGCATTCACTGCGGGATAGTTCACAGACCAGCAGCAAGGCCCGCATGAAGGGCAGGAAGACTGAGCAAAAAGTCCTCCTCCAGACGGTGACGGACACCAAAAGGAAAGTGACTATGATGGAGTGGGAGCGGCCGCAGCTGTGCCGGGACCTGGAGCAGGTGAAGGCGCAGGCGGCGCAGGCACAGGAGCTGGAGCACATGAAGGTGCGGGTGAAGGAGCACGTGGTGCGGGCACAGGAGATTGAGCAGGAGCTGCATCGGCTGCAGGAGGAGATCGAGAAGCTGGCCATGGAGGTCAGCACCCTGACGACGGCCCCTGAGAGGGTCCACGCCCTCGAGTGGGAAAGCCAGGACCTGTTGCTGGAGAACCAGAGGCTGCAGACGTCTCTGGACACCCTGCAGCCTGAGGGTCTGGAGCGGGACAAGCAGCTGGACACCAGGGTAATTCTGGCCTCAGAATGAGTCAGGACGGTTCCTCCCCGGTCAACTCTCTGGTGCTTTGAATGCGGTTGGATTGTGGTGTGTAAATATCGGTGAAATGGGTTGGTAGTGCTGTTCAGGTTCTCTGTGTCCTTACTGAATTTCCATGCACTTTTCAAAGTATTCAGAGAGGGTACCCAAGGAGGTTATCCAGAGAAAGGGCAAAAATTGCCAAGAAAGGTCACATGTGCAGGGAGGGGCCCAGGACTAAGCTTAGGCCCATGGGGTAGTCCGTTTCTGCCGTGGGCCTTCCCAGAGCAGTTCCTTGAGTGCAGGTAGAACTGTCCTCAGCTCGGCTGGGTGTTGCCTCTCCTGAGGGTCCTGCTATTTTGGTGTCTGCACTTGACCCGCTGTTGGTCCCTCACTGCGTGTGGGGACCTGGGGATCCGGAGTCTGTGGTCCCCCTGGGCCTGCACCTGATGAGGCGTCATTTCCTTCTCCCTCCAGCAGGTGGAAAATTCCACTCTGAGCTCCCAGAGCGCCTCGCACACTGCGCTCACAGAGCAGGACACTCAGCTCCAGCACCAGCAGCTGGTGGCAGCCCACCAGGCCCTGCAGCAGGAACATGCGAGCCTAGGCGCACTCCACGAACACCCTACTAAGGAGCACACGGCCCTTCTCGACAAGTACCGCCGCCATAAGACACTGCTGTGTCGGAACCTGGAACTGGAGAGCAAGGCTCTCAGTGACAGGTGGGTGCCTGCGGCTGGGGGTGACTGACGGGCTCCCCGGGCTCCTGTCCCCCCTTCACTCTGGTCCCTCATGTTTCCTCTGTCCACAGTGAAGAGATGGAAATCCACCATCACCCTCAACGATGTGGAGTTGGTGTGGCTGGAGACTGAGGGGCAGGAGGGTCCCCCAGGGGAGAAGGGTGTGCCCACTAATCCAGGCTCAGGGAAACCAGGTGTCAGCATTGGCGTCCCAGCTCCCCTGGGCATTCCTACCCCCTTTTCCTTTTCTCTCCAAACCAAGGACTAGGAGGGGAAGTCACCACAGCTGCCGATGTTCAGGGGCGTGCCTTACCGAGCTCCCCAGGCCTTTTCCCTGTCCAAGTCTCAAAGTCTGGGCTTCTGATTTTCTTTTTTTACTTTTAATTTTGGAAACTTTTGAATATATGGACGTGTACACAATAGTATAGTGAAAATCCTGTGTTCCCCTCACCTGCAGCAGCATTACCAATACTCGGCCATTCTCCTGTCACCTTTACCTATGACTCTCCATATACCTTTTTAAAGGTAAAATTGATGTACCTTAAATGCATAAATCTTAACTTTGTGCTTTTGCAAAATCAGGGCTTTGTGTGCATATAGTCAGCCAACTTCGGCTGAGCTCCTGGCCAACAGATCCCTGATTTCAGTGGCCCTGGCAGGTGCAGCGGGACCCAGAGCCTGGGGGAAGTGAGATGTACAAAGAACTCCAAGGTGGGGGGTCGGGGGGAGAGATACACTAAAGAGAGGCTCTCCCACACTTGGAGCAGCACAGGAGGGAGCAGCACAGGAGGGAGCTGTCCACCTTCTGTGCTTGTGAGTTATCCCTGCTGAGGTCTTCCCTTGCCTCTGTCTCAGCAGATGCTAGGCAAAGGCTGGGGCTTCCCTGGGAGCAGCTGAGGTGCAGGGATTTGGCATCACAGGGACCAGGGAGGGCGCTGAGCCTGCAGAGCCTGTGGAGGGCTCCTGCTGCTGCATGAACTTGGGGGCAATGACGTTCATTTATGCACTCACCCAGTGCTGCCTGTGGACTCTCTGCAGAGCCTTCCACCCCTTTCTCCACCCAGATTCCCTTCCTTTGGGGGTGCCGGGACGTCTGCTCCTATCAGACTCTCATTTCTTCCCGCCAGAATGAGTATCTTCTGCCTCTTGGCATCTCCCTCACTGCCTCCTCCGCACCCGTCCTGTGTTCACGAGACGCTTAGTGAGCACCCACTGGGCGCCTGGTGCTGTCTAACATGGTGGGAATGCACCCAGCTGACTACTGATGGGAGCCTCCTGTGGTGCCCACCCCGCACCAGGCGCTGCGGGCCTTACCCTCAATGCCCTATGATAACCGTGTGGATATATTCTTTTGTCTGTTCACATGGGAAGGTTTGTGCAGGTGGCATTTGACTGCTCTGAGGGAGGAGTTCATTGTTCGGCCTGTGACTCCTTGCTTGGTGGACCGCCTGTGTGATTCAGTGGTTTTTGTTGGTTGGACAGATAGCTGGAGGCCCTTGGTGTGTCTGCAGCAAGGATGCAGGTTGGAGGTGGAGGTGCCTGGAACACAGGCCGGGGGCTCTGTATTCATTTCACCTGACACTTGACTGGGACACTCGCTCCTTCCTTCCCCTGGCGCACATGTACTGGGTGTCCAGCCTCGTACCTGGGATTCAGTGGGGAGTAGGACTCCCAGTTTCTGCCCTGCCGGAGGGTCGTTACTAATGGTTGTGATATGCTTGATCCTGTGCTTTGCCAAGACACAACAGGGAAGCAGGAGGTGGGGACCCTAATGGTCCGTGGCCCTGTTTCTCAAACCTGGATGAGAAAGATCGCCGCCCTGAAAACCCGGCAGAGCCTTCATCCCCACCTTCCACATCCCCCGTCCTGTCCTGGCAGTCTCCACCCATGGCTAAAGGCCACAGGAAGGAACGTTTGTCTTCTAACAGCCACCCGAGCAGTTGTCTGAGTTTGAGTCCCCACAGGTCTTGACTCCAGACAGAGGGTACAAGTACAGCTGATATGGGGTCGGAGGAGGAGGGGCGGGGATGGAGGGCTGAGGGCAGGGGCTGAAACCATGGAACCTGGGTGGTCTCTGTCAGCCTGTCTCTGGGTGTGGACACCTCAGGAAGGGGGTCTGGAAAGGCATTTGCCTGCCTGGGGAAGATTGAAAGGTGATGACTCAGTCTCCACCTTGGACCTGGGGGGCCCCCCGAGTCACCCTGAACAGGGAAGGTTCCTGCAGGAGGAGGAACAGCCTGGGGCTGGTCAGGGGCTCCCTCTTGTGCTCTGCTGCCCTCCAGAGAGGCTGTGCGGGACCCTCTGCAGACTGAGACAGGAAAGAAATAAAAGCCCGAGCTGAGGGGAGGCTTCGGGAGGGCGAGGGCAAAGGCTGGACTGGGGGTGCCTTGAGGAGCAGGGTGTGCAGCTGCCCCTGGTGGCTGCTTGGGACCCATCAGGCAAGCCTCTGCCCCCCATCCTGCCTGGCTCAGAGCAGGAAGAGTTGTGTTCCTGAGCTGGGGCGGAGGGCTCACCCAGGGCCTGGTGAGGGGGATCAGCTGTTATGGGCGGTGGAATTCGCTGTATGTGCAGTGGTTTCTTTGACAAAGTCGTGGAGTTCAGAAAACAGTGGTTTTGTTCCCAGTGGGATGAACGAGGGAGGCTGCTTTGACAGGGTCTGGAAGGGGCCATGGAGACATGTCAGGTGGGAGGAGGGGGACTTGGCTCCCAGCTGGAGGAGACCCCCAGAGCTGGCTCAGTGTCTGTTCCTCTCCTTGTGCAACCCTGTCCCCTGTCCATCCCCCTCTCCCTCAGCTCTGCAGAGAGAAGCTGCTCACCCAGGCTTTGAGGTCTGGGGTGTCCTTTCCTAGCGGGTGTGTTTCCCATCAACAGATACAAGGACCAGCTCCAACATAAGGCGGCGCTGGAGCAGCTGGGGACGCTCTTGACCACAGAGCAGGAGGCTCTGCAGCAGGAGCAGAGGACGAGTGCCATGGCCGCCGAAGAGAACCAGAGGCTGCAGGGAGAGCTGGACAGGTAACCGCCAGGCCCCCTGCAGCGCCTCTGCTGGGATCTCAGTCAGACCCACTCACTCAGCACCCGCTGAGCTGAGCTCAAGTGAGACCCCTGGTGATGGTGCATTTTTACCAACCCTGCCCTGGAAGCAGCTGGTGGTAACAAGGTTAAGGGGACTCCAGCTGGTGGCTGGAAGGAAGGACTCGGCAGCTGGGATGGGGCATTGTCTAGGTTTGGACAACGTTCCCTCCCACAGTTATGATGCTGATGACTGTTGGGCAGGGGCACCTGCATGCTCTAACACCAGCGATCCCGTGAGGGAGGGAGGCTCGGTCCTCAGCATTCACGCATTCCCATTTGTGAATTCACCTCCTGGCTGAAATGTATTGGTGACCCCCAAATCAGTGCCCGTGGCCTGTCATGGACGTGCCCAGAGTGGGAGATACTAGAGTCGCCGGATGTGCACATTCTTGACCCCGGCCTTGTTTCAGCTGTCACCTACCAGCGTCCTCTTTGTGGGCCATTGAGTGCCATGGTGTTCTATTTTGTGGGCTTTGAGGGTGATTTCGCTGTTTGAAATGGCCCCCAAATGGAGTGATGAAGTGCTGTCTAGTGTTCCCAAGTGCAAGGCTGCTCTGGGCCTCATGGGGAATATACGAGTGGCACACAAGGGTCATTCGGGCCCAGGTATGGTGCTGTTGGCTCTGAGTGTATTACACGGAGCGTCTTTATGTCTTGATCAGCTGACAGAATGTTACCAGAGACTCCCAGGCACCGGTGGGAACAGTTTCAGTACTCACTAATTCAGGGTTCGCGTGTTTGGGTAGAACATTATACTGCGAATCATTAGAATTGACTGAGCTATTGTTATCCTTTAAAAAAACCACAGCAACAGAGGAGAAAACAGGCTCAGGGAGATTAAACAACTTGTTCAAGGTCAATGTTCCTAGTCACAGGCAGGATTTGAATCCAGGTCTTGCCTCAACCCAGAGCGTGACCACATGAAGCCTTCCTTCCCACAGCCCTGATTTAACATGTGCTGTGGGGCTGTAACTCAGCTGCCTGCAGTGGCCGGGCAGGTCCAGCAGGTGGGGAAGGAGAGTCAGCGATAGACCAGGCCCTGGTGGAGAATACACCCAGCTAGAGG
Source organism: Myotis lucifugus (assembly GCF_000147115.1). NCBI lineage: Eukaryota > Metazoa > Chordata > Mammalia > Chiroptera > Vespertilionidae > Myotis > Myotis lucifugus. The sequence continues at coordinate 32,824 of NW_005872414.1, forward strand.
CTGTCAGTTGGGAGGCAGGTTGGACTGCCAGGTCATCCTTCTTTATGCTTTTTTTTTTTTTCTGAAAAGAAGATATCTGAATGTTGATGGGAAACTTAAAATTTTGGAATGCTGATATAATAATTATTTTTTTGTTTTGTTTGTTTTTCAAAAAAATCTGCTTTGTTTGGGAAGGACAGAGGACCAGGAGCAGTGGTTCTCAACCTTCTTAATGCCGTGATCCTTTAATACAGTTCCTCATATTGTGGTGACCACAATTTAATTGTTACAAATTGGACATAATTAAAGCTTAGTAATTAATCACAAAAACATATGTAATTATATAGGGTGTCCCAAAATTCACGCAAGGTTTGCAACTCAATTCAATTGCGGATCTTGCGTGAATTTTGGGACATTCTATATGTATGTTTCCGATGGTCTTATGCAACCCCTGTGAAAGGGTCGTGACCCACAGGTTTAGAACTGCTGACTGGGAGGACCTGGAAACATGTCTGAGGCCAGTTGACCCTTAAACCTAAACCGCAAGTACTTACAGCACTACAACAGAGAATCTTTTTTTCTTGTTCTGTTTCCTTTCTTTATGTTATTTTATTTTTTTAGTTGACTTTATTGGAGAGTCTTCAATTAATAAAACCATACACACTTTAAAATGAAATAAAATAGAATAAAATAAGTAAATGTTAAAAATTTTTAAAAAGCTGTGTGGGCCAAATTTCACACACCTGTGTTCAAATTGAGTCCATGAGCCTCTGGTCATATGAGCTTTTTGGTATAAATCTTCCCCAGGAATCCCAGTCGAGTAATGATGATGATGATGATAATTTCAGTGAATTTAGGTAACACTCCAGAATCTCCTATTTTATTTATCTCAGTAGTTGAAATTAGAAAGGGGCTTGGAATTGGGGAGAAGAGCTGGATATAGACATAGAGTCTTAGAGCAGAAATGTTCTGATTCAGTGTTTAAGTGTCTCAATCAAAGAACTCTTTTTCTAAGTAGGCAGATGTGCCAAAGCCTCACATAGAAAGGACTTTTGCAGGGATGCTCTGTTGCAGTGGTGTCCAAGCCTGCCTGTCCTGTCTCTCCCAGCGTAGCCTCCTAGAACCCCAATGAACACAGTTTGAAAATCGCTGATTTTGTTCAATCCTTCATTAACACATGAAAAAACTGAGGGCCAGAGAGGTTGCTGTTTTGATTAAGGTTTTACAACTGGGACAGAGCCTGGGAGTGCGCCTCAGCCCTTGGCTCTGTGTCTCTCCACCCCCAGGGCCAATTCCCTGCACCAGCAGCTGAAGAGGGAGCAGGAGGACCTGCAGATGCACAGCAAGAAGCTGCAGACCTCCCTGAGTGACACCCAGCTGCAGGTGAACTGCTGGCAGGCCCAGTGCGATTGGCTGAGGAAGGAGCAGGAAGAGCTGCAGAGCTACAACAACGAGCTGCAGACCTCCCTTAATGAAATGCAGCTGGAGAAGAACCGCTGGCAGGCCCGGTATAAGGGGCTGAAGGGGCAGCAGGAAGAGCTGCAGATGCACAGCAAGAAGCTTCAGACATCTCTGAACGACACCCAGCTGGATGTGCACTACTGGCAGGCCCGGTACGAGGGGCTGAAGCAGGAGCAAGAGGAGATGTACACACTCACCATGGACATGCAGACCGACGCCAAGCAGCTGAAGACCCACGTCAAGGAGCTGCTCACACACAACAAGCAGCTGCAAACGACCCTGAAGGACAGACAGCTGGAGTTGAACTGCTGGCAGGCCCAGTGCAACTGGCTGAGGGAGGAGCAGGAAGAGCTGCAGAGCTACAACAACGAGCTGCAGACCTCCCTTAATGAAATGCAGCTGGAGAAGAACCGCTGGCAGGCCCGGTATAAGGGGCTGAAGGGGCAGCAGGAGGAGCTGCAGGTGCACAGCAAGAAGCTGCAGACCTCCCTGAATGACACCCAGCTGGAGGTGAACTGCTGGCAGGACCAGTGCAACTGGCTGAGGGAGGAGCTCCAGAGCAGGGACATCTCGCTGACCGAGCTGGGCAACCACTGCCAGGTGAGGCCAGAGCTGGAGGCCCCAGGACCCTGGGTGGGCCTGTTCCCTGGGCTGATGCCTTGGGCTCCACCAGGTGGGAATGGGTCCTCATTGGCATCTCTGCTCAAAAGGTGTGTGTGAATGTCACACAGAGGCAGAGAGGAAGCCAGAGGCAGTTGACTGGGATGAACACCAGGACTGGCAGGGGTGTGCTACAGAACACCTTTCACCTGATCTTTGCTTTTTGCAGGGTCGGGGCGGTGCATGGAAACAGCCAAGTACCATTGTATCTCTGTCCTCTCGGCTGAGCACTCTGCTCTCTGTGTCATCTCATTTAATTCTCACAATGATCTTGTGAGCTGGGGTTCCCATCCTTGTCCCTCTGAAGTAGCGGGTTGGAACCCTGTTTGTCTGAAGCCAAAGCTTGGGACTTCCTGCTACACCAAACGCGATGATATTCTAGAGCAGGAGCTGGCCAGCCTCAGCCCAAAATTCAGGTCCAGCTTCACGCCTGTTTGTGTATGGCTGAGAACCAAGAGTAGCTTTCACAGTTTTTAATGGCTGGGGAAAATCAAAAGCAGGATAATATTTGGGGGCAAGTGAAAGTGACATGAAATTTAAATGTTGGTGTCCATGAGTTAAGATTTTTGGTTTGTTTTTTAAACACAGACACACCCATGTGTGTGCATTGTTTCTCTGGCTCCTTTCCTGCTGTAATAACAGGGTTGAACAGTTGCAACAGAGACCACTGTCGGCCTGGAAAGCCTAACGTATTTAGTACCTCGCTCTTTACCGGAAAAGCGTGCCAACCCTACCTAGAGCAGAGATGTCCAGTAGGAATGTAATGCAGGCCACCACATGTAACACTCAGCTTTCTAGTAGCCACATTCAAAAAGTAAAAGGAATCAGGTGGGATTAATGTAGGGGTCTATTTTATTGAACCTTATATCTAAAATATCACATGTAACCCCAAAAGCTTATTAATGAGATTTTTCAAAATAATATGTTTTTTAATTGATTTTTTGAGAGAAACATCCGTCATTTGCCTCCTGCATGCCCTCAACTGGGGAATGGAGCCAGCAACCCAGGCATGTGCCTTGATCAGTGTGGGGTGTGGCTACAGTGTTTGGATGGGTTCAAGCCTTGGATTGATGAGAGGGCACGGACCTCTCATTGCCATGTGCAAGTCCCAGCTTGGAGGGCAGAGCCTTCCCAGCACATTATAGCCAACAGCTAGAGTGGTAAGCTTTAACCTATGGTCTGAACACGTGGCCCCACATGCCTGAGTGATAGAGTTCAGGTGCATGTAGTTGAGTAGGACTGAAACCCACGAGAATGTTGTAAACATCTTGATCACACCCTTACTTTGCCTCGTGGCATCTGCTATAAAATGATATGGATTGTGGGCGCTGGCACTGTCTCTACGTCAAAGGAGCAGCGTCCCACTGAGACCCAGCTTTCATTATCTTGCTGTCTTTTCTTAATCCTTCACCACCCCCTCTCAGGGTCACTGAACCAGGCTGAGCTGGTATGGCACATAAGGCACCCTGGGGCTGAGTATGCCTTCTTGCCACAGATCAGGAATTACACCGGTGATTTCTTGGTGAATGGGACACTCAACCTACTGAGCCACACACACCAAGCAGCTTATTAATGAGATACTTTACATTAATTTTGTTATTAAGTCCTCAGAACCTATTATATATTTTGCACTTATACCTCAGCTCAGATGGCTGTATTTTCAGTGCTCAGCTGCCACACATGGCCAGTGGCTGCCTGATTGAATGGTGCAGTGGCAGAAGGCTTGGCCATCCCCATAGCACTGGCCGTATTGGTCATGCCAGCTGACGTAGATAATACCAAAATGACCATCTTTGTGCATGTGACCTTTTTCTCCTTTTGGAAGTAGATTCCCAGCAGTGGAATCACGGGAGCGTGTGGTGTTTGAGACATTGTCCATCTGTGTTTTAGCTGCTCTCCCGCCTCAAGGGCAACTTGGAGGGAGAAAACCATCACCTGCAGAGCCAAAACCAAAGTTTGGAAGAGCAGAACCAGAGGCTTCTCCAGGAGGACGTGGAGAACAAGGACCAGCACCAGGAAGAGCAGCGGCAGTACGTGTGAGGGGTGTGGGCTGACGGGCGCCTGTCAACAGCTCCGTGACTAGACTGCGCCATTCTGGGCAGCAGAGAACCCCCTGGGCGCATTGGTGTCCCAGGCAAGGGGACAGACCATCTTACCAGCACATCCTTCTCGTTTTCTCTGGAATGGTTCCAGATTTCTGCAAATAGGGGTGGTTGGCTTTGTTGGCTTTTCAGAGACACAGCCCCCTGCCAGGCGCTTCTTAATCTGCTTTTGGGATCAGGTTCACTTTGAAAAATACAACAGAGATAAAGAGAGGTTCCTAGGGAAGGACTTCAGATCACAGGCTGAGCCCTTTCTGTGTCGGTTTTTCCCTGAATGGGTTGCAGAGTGGGTTGTTGGTGCACAGTGGCTGTCCTCCTTCTGTGGTTATTGCCTTGGCCAACAGGCCTGGCTCTGCAAAGTGCACAGAACCAGTTACCTGGTCTCCAGGAACCAGTAGGGGGGATGGGATGTGAGCAGAGCTGTGTGCACACAGATGTTGAGGAGCTCCATGGATGTAGAAGGAAGCATGTTGGTAGGAATTGGAGTTCTGCTGCTGACACGGATGGGGAGAAGGCTAGCCAGTCTGTGCGGGAGGGGGGGGAATAGGGGCTGAACGTGAAGGTGGGGCTTGGCATATTGTGGGTGCAGGGAAGTTGCAGGGAGTGGCAGGAGGGGAGCTGGAGGAGGCAGCGCTCAGCCATGGAAGGCTTCCATGCCCTTCTGATGACTTGGATTCACTGGGAATTGGGTGATTAAGGGATGCTGGTGTACAGGGCCTAGGAAGCTGCCAGAAATGAGGGCAGGAGGAAGAACCTTGGTGCTGGAATCCTTGTGGTTTGGAAGTCACGTCATCTGAGACACATCTTGTGGGTCCACGGTGGTCTTCACCCCTCGGTGCTGTGCTGCTGGGACTGTCCTTCCTTGTGATTGGGAATGGCTGGCCAGTGTGGGACAGAGGGACATGGCCACAGTGACCACTGGGTACTGTCCCAGCTCCCCGGGGTGATGCTGCTGTTCACTGTTCTCCTGGATTCGTCTGCTCATCTACAGGGGGCTCAACATCTACCAAGGATGGTTGACATGGGAAACTAAGGATGACTGACATGGGAAACTGCACTGTACTTTTAGGGTAGAAGTGAGAGTTTGTAGCCTGAAGTGGGCTCTCTATAACGCAGCTGCTAAAAATTACCAGCAGAGGTTGGACAGGTGCAAACTAGAAGAGTCGGGACCTGGTACCCTGGGGATGATCTGATGACGGTTTTGCATTAGAGAGTGTCTGCAGGAGGCCAGGGAGTTGCAGGCTTCCTGGGCCTGCTCCAAGCAGAGTCATCCCCAGCCCTGGGATAGCTGGGCCATGAGTTTGCAGGGCTGGGGGACAGCTATGGGAACAGAATAACACAGACTAGAAGAACAGAGGCCGAGCCGAGGGTGCTGGGAGCAGAGCAGGTCTGTGGCCAGGGACCCAGTAGTTTGCAAGCAATCACTTCTCACGGGTGCTCACTATGCGGCGAACTCACGGAAAAGCCCTCATATTAGGAGGGGCCTGGGCACCTTCTTGACTGAAGGAGCCTGAGCAGCTCTCTGGATGCCGAGGACTCATTTTTAAGCAGGGAAAGCCGGGGTCTGAGCTGTCAAGGTCACATGGGTGAGGAGACGCAGGAACATGACAGGAGCCAGCGGCCCAGTGGGGGGAGCTGTATAGCGAGCACTGTCTGCAAAGCTCATAGACAGACAACAGGAAAGCATGCCATGTCTTCTGCTTCAGGAAAGCCAGGCTCCCTCTCCCAGGAGCGGGGGTGCCCTCTGGCAGCCCAAGGTTTAAGAGGATCCTTTGTGTGTTTTTAAAAATGTGAACTGACTTCCCACATTTAGAAATTAAAAGATTTTGCTTCAGAGCCGGGGCTTCTGGATCCTTTGGGAAAAGCAGTCAGAAGCTCCGCCACATGGAGAGCAGCGCTCCTTTGCAGGCCCTGTGTTAGGTCCCAGGTGGCACCGAGCTCTCAGCCTCGCCGCAGCCCCCACTCCTCCCTCAGGTCCTTCCAGGCTGCTTTGCTCCTTATCTTCTCTGTCTGGCTCCCAAAAGGCTTTGAGTTTGCTTCACTAGAAGTGTTAGCAGAAGCCCAACATTGAAGTGGGTCCAGGTTGGAGGGATGACTTTGCTAAACTGACCTTTTTAACCTGATGCCTGTCTAACTCAGCAAGGGCAGACCCCTCCCACCACTAAAGCTATCGTTGGTCTGCACCTGCAGGAGCTAGCCTAGCCCTGAGTCTGACCGGAGTGCCCAGCGTCCTGAGCTGACCTGGCCAGAACCCTCGGGGTTTCCCAGCTTGAGTTTCAGATGGTTCGGGGTCTCTCTCCTGAGGTGACGCACAGCCTGACCCTAGGTGTTCAGTCATCTCTTCGATGTGTTTGGCTCCTGGACCCATGTCACATGCTTCCATCCCATATTCCCAACTCAGGGGTCATGGTGGTCATGAGCACCTTGATGTCTGAGTCCCAGGAACACACAGGCTCCTTCTGGGCCAGGTCCCAGGAGGGGGTTATGAGTCAATTTATGTGTTTTATTTTAAAAAAAACAGACTGTTTTTCTCTCTCCTCTGTTAGAGACAAATTAAATGCCTTACAGAGACAAAATGAAACACTGGAAGAAAAAAGCATGGCTCAGCGCAAGTTCCATGATCCAGCGCCAAAGAAGTGAGTTGACTTAAGCTTCAGTAGCTTACACACAGGACAGAAAGCTTGCTTTTTCACGAGCAGGGGAAGCTGTAGCATCTAGAGCAGTGGCCAGTTTGTTGGGCCCGAACCTTCTGCTGTATGGCAGGTCCCTGTGTGCAGGTCCCTCTCAGCATAGAAAGAATTTAGAGTTTCTTTCAGTCCCACCCTCTGTACTCAGGGTTATCCTATGAGGGATGGTGAATGCCAGCTGGTCAGGAGCCTGTTTAAGGGGCAGAGAGTCTGTGCTTTTAAAGCCACTAAATCAGGCATATCAGCTATTGTCTCAAGATTTCGGGACCTAGAAAATCATGTTTCTGTTTTGGGATGGAAGCTTGGCTCAAACACCTGGACCAGCACCCCCGTCTTCAAGCACAGGAAACTTTTGTTCTGCCCTCCATTCCTCTGGGTTCACTGGACCCCCAGGACAGGTTCAGAAACACATTCCCTTCCCCAGAGAGCAGCAGCCCCGGTGGTGGGTCGGCTCGGTCCCTGAGACTGCCGGCCTCCATCCAGCAGGGCTCCCCTGGGCCCAGGCCTGAGCCCAGGAGCTGGGCCTTCCCATTGTCCTGTCCCAGCCCAGCCTTGAGGTCAAATCACCATGAATCCGGCAGGGCCTATCTGTAGAAATCACAGAACCACATAATATCAGAACCTCTGCCTGACCCTTCTGTTGACAGGGAAATTTAGGTACCGATGAGGAAATTGAGTGGCTTGTGTAAGCACAGTGCTGTTTCGTGGCAGAGCCAGGACCAGAACCCAACTGTGGTCCTTGTTACATTAGAATGCTTCATTTCCTGTTAGCTGCAATGAATTACCTTTTACATTCACTATTTTCATTAATTTACTTATTTTTCTAATCCTCACCTGAGGATATTTTTTCCATTGACAGTTAGAGAGAGTGGTAGGGAGGAAGGAAGAGAACGGGAATGGGAGAGGGAGAGAGGGAGAGAGAGAGAGAGAGAGAGAGAGAGAGAGAGAGAGAACAAAGGAGAGAGAGACATAGAGAGAGAGAGAGAGAGAGAGAGAGAACAAAGGAGAGAGAGACAGGGGCCAGGGATCAAACCTGCAACCCAGGTATGTGCCCTTTTTGGGGGATCAAACCCACCACCGTCAGTGCTCAGGCCAACGCTTCAACCACCAGGCAACACCAGCCAGGGCTCACTGTTTTTAATTCAAACGGCCCACTCTCCTGCCCTGTTCCCCTCACCCAGATTCCTCAATGCCAGAAATTGGCAGAGTATGCCAGCCTATTTCACGTATTATTAACTCTAGCTGAAAATGAGGAGGTCCCAGTGTCTTTCTGAAAATGGCATTTTAGTGGAATTTTGCCAACCAGCATGATTAGGTCAGCACAGCACCACTTCCTGCACTTGGCACAGTAATCAAGAGCTGAGAGCTGGGTTTGAAGTTCTGTTTTCCCCAGGGCCAGTGTGGGTTCCTGCACGATGAAGGCTCCTACCACCCCTGGGTCTGTGTGAATTAACTGCACAATGTGTGCCAACTCCTGAGCCCAGGTGGGTTGAGCGTGGTGGTGGCGAAGAGCACCCGCTTTCTGAACCAGATTAACCACCACCTTTACAGGCTGGTGATGGAAATCCCAGCTCGAGTAGGGCACCCAGACACCTGCTGGAGGGGCAGTGAGGGTTGGCTGTGTCCTAAAAACCTACTTCTTACAGGAAAAAGCACTGGATTGGAGCCAAAGCCTTAGTCAAACTCATCAAACTAAAGAAAGGGGGTTCCAGAGAACGACGAAAGTCAACCTCAGAGAGGCCTTCCTGGCCGCTGGGCTCCTCAGACCAGGCCTCGCCCAGTACTTCTCAGCCTCTTCAATCTCAGCTGGAGCCCCTCCAGGCCACCCCATGCTGCTCAAAGGGGTCAGAAGAGCAAGACACCCGCAGAGGGCCCAAGGATAAAGGTAGGAGGGGCTGACCTGTCTGTAGGCGGGAAGTGAATGGGAGGATCTCAGGTCTCCCTCAGGGACACTGGAGAACCAAGGAGACTGCATGCTGGATGTGCACACCTGTGCGTGTGTGTGTGTGTGTGTGTGTGTGTGTGTGTAGGAGCCTGAAGGGGGTGTGCTCCACACACCACATCTGCCCCCTTTGGTATGTGAACACCCAAGTAGGAAACATAAACCCCATCAGTGTTGCTGCACTTCATCCCAGAACAATTCAGGTCCTTTAGCATGAGGAGCCTCACAAATCATGGACACTGTGGTAGGGACTCGAATATCCAGAGCTGATGTCCACAGAGTTACCATAGAGACAAACTCCACAGCAGAGGTTTTTGGGGTTCCCTGTTTCCTCCAGGCCTACAATAGGCCACTTCTTTAGGGAGATCCGCAGTGCATTTAACACGTGAGGACAGCTGCAAGGTCTTCAGCAAGGCCTCCTGTGGCTCTGATCTTCCTGTCACTTTGAAAAGCGGGTCCAGTATTTTTCTCCGACCTGATCTGGCCTTGAGTCCTGCCACCACGGGGTGCACTGCACCTCATCATTCAGGGTTGTCACGTGGAATTGCCAGAGGTTCTGAAGTGGATTCCTAGTTGCATGTGCTGTATGTATTTCATGGAATCTCAGAGGCTGTCAGGACAAAGGTGCTCACATAAGAAGAAGATAAACGGGTTGTGGCAGTGACTATTTTGTCACAGTTGCCACCTGGCCGACAGTGACTGTGAGGCAGGCTCAAAGCTGCATCTTGATTTCAGAGATGTTAAGGTTTGGGAGAGGGGGGAAGTGCATCTTACTTGCCTTAAACTTGGCTTAGTTTTTAATTTACTTTTAAATATCATGTTTTACATGACACCTATAAACCTGCCAAAGGTGCACCCTGAGAATTTAAATTTTATGAAGGACACCAGGACTTCCTGAAGTCCAGCCCAGGCCTGACACTCATGCCCTCTCAGGGGCGCCCCTGACAGCACCAGGGCCCGTGACAAGCTGCCTCCTGATTGTGACCTGTGCACACACCTTTATGAGTGACATTCACCATTTCAGGACCTGGTGTGTCCCTTGAAACGCAAAAAAACAAAATGTGCACATGCAGCCATACTAGTGTTTGGGGACTAATGCTCGCATTCCCAGTCTTTACAGGAGGTGAATTAGGTCAAATGCTCACATGCAGAGAAATGATAATGAAGTTATTAACATTTATCTAGAGGCGTCTGTTGCCTCTTGTTTTCATATAGGATGCATTATTTTTTTCACACTCACACCTCCCCTTGTGTTATTGTCTAAGTTGACTTAATTAACGATAATCAGCCTAAGTGAGCTAGCAAAACTTTCAGATAAAAGATGCTTGACTGCCCTGACTGGTTTATCTCAGTGGTTAGAGCATCATCTCTCATATTAGAGAGTCCAGGTTTCAATTCTGGTCAAGGGAAAGTACCTGGGTTGCAGGCTCAATGCCTGGCCTGGTCGAGGTGTGTGGGTGGCACCCAATTGATGTGTCTCTCTCACATAGATGTTTCTCTCTCTGACTCTGCCCCTCTCTTCCACTCTCTCTGAAAAAAATATCCTCAGGTGAGGATTAACAAAACAAACAAATAGGAGAAGTAAGATGACTGCCTACGAGACTGCAGGCTGCTAGATAGTGTGAGAGTGAGAGAACGAAAGGAGGGTGCGTGGATGTGTAGGGAGTGTCAATATTTGTGAGCAAGGTTCAGTTATACTCCAGGGGATTCTTGGGGACTGGCGGACCGGCCTCCCATGATTGGGCAGCCTCTACTGTGGCTGAAATCTCTTCTGGAGTGGCCGGCGGTCCCGCAGAGGCTGTGCCATCTTTAAGAGGAGATGGCTGTGATTGGAGATTGACTGTGATCAGAACCCCAGCCTTACCTTCAAATGGGGAGATCTCGGATGCCTCCCAGGACCTTAAAACCAAGACGTCCAGGGACCAGTTATCTCAGCTGCAAATCTAGGAATGGAAGAACTCCAACCTCCCTGACCACGGGCACCTGGCAGGTCTTCTCAGGGGGAGACAAATGCGCGAACTGACGGACAGGCCCTGTGCCTTCTCACAGAGCAGAAGGAACAGCTGAATCAAAGAGCACCCAGCCGGAGCTGGCAAAGTAAACACAGCTGGCATTGCCTAAAAGTCAGTGCAGGAGAGAGAGAGCTACATAACCAGAAACCCTGAGAGGAGAAATCATGGGGAGACAAAGAAACAGCCCTCATACAAAAGAAAGGAGGAATTACCAGAAGAAGTAAATGAAATGGAGGCAAACAATATGACAGAGAAAGAATTCAGAGAAGTGGTCATAAGGTCACTGAAAAGGATAGAAGACAAATTCAACACTATGTGTAAGAACAGTGATGGCGAACCTATATCACGCCTTTCAGAGGTGACATGCGAACTCATTTTTTTGGTTGATTTTTCTTTGTTAAATGGCTTTTAACTATATAAAAGAAATATCAAAAATATGTCTTTGTTTTACTTTGGTTACAAAATATCAAAAAATTTCTATATGTGACACAGCACCAGAGTTAAGTTAGGGTTTTTCAAAATGCTGACATGCCGATCTCAAAAGGTTCGCCATCACTATAAGAACCAAGAAGAAATGAAAAAATAACATTGCTGCAATAAAGAACTCAATAGAAAGCATCAACTGTAGACTAGAAGAAGCAGAGGACCACATCAGTGAGCTAGAAGACAAGGTAGGAAAAAATACCCAAGCAGAGCAGCATCTAGAAAAGAAACTTAAAAAACAGGACGAGAACCAAAGGGAACTTTGGGACAACATGAAATGAAGCAACATCCGCATAATAGTGGTGCCAGAAGAAGAGGAAACTGAACAACGAGTAGAAAACCTGTTTGAAGAAATAATGTTTGAAGAAATAATGACAGAAAACTTCCCTGATATCGGCAAGAAAAAGCTCACACAAATCTATAAAGCTCACAGAGTCACAAACAAGATGAACCCCAAAAGATCGATAACAAGACTCATTATAATTAAACTGGCAAACACCAACTACAAAATAAGAATCTTAAAGGCTGTCAGAGAGAGACAGAAAGTTACCTGCAAAGGATCTCCCATCAGACTATTGACTGATTTCTCAACAGAAACATATCAGGCCAGAAGGGAATGGAATGAAATATATAAAGTCATGCAAAGCAAGGGTCTAAATCCAAGAATACTGTATCCAGAAAGGCTATCAATTAAAATTGAGGGTGAAATCAGGAGCTTCACAGACAAAAAAGGACTAAGGGAGTTAATTACCACCAAACCAACAATGCAAGAAATGCTAAAGGGTCTGCTATAAAAAGAAGAAATAGGAAGAGAAGAAGGAACACAGGCATAAAGACTAAAAATGGCGACAAACAAGTACCTATCAATAATCACTTTAAATGTAAATGGATCAAATGCCCCAATCAAAAGACATAGGGTAGCTGAGTGGATAAGAAAACATGACCATATATCTGCTATCTACAGGAAACCCACCTTAGAACAAAGAACTCACACAGACTGATGGTGAAGGGTTGGAAAAAGGTTTTTCAGGCGAATGGAAGTGAAAAAAAAAAGCTGGGGTAGCAATATTTATATCTGACAAATTAGTCCTCAAAGTGAAGGCCATAACAAGAGATAAGAAAGGCCACTTCATAATACTAAAGGGAGCAATTCAGCAAGAAGATATAACTCTGGTAAACAAATAGGCTCCCAATATAGGAGCACTCAAATACATAAAAAACTTCTGGAGAATATCAAGGGAGAGATTGACAGCAATACTGTCATAGTAGGGGACTTTAGTACCCCACTAACACCACTGGAAAAATCCCCTAAACAAAAAATCAGCAAAGAAACAGCAATCCTAAATGACTCACTAGATCAGATGGAATTTACATCTTCGTAACATTCAACCTAAAGCCACAGAATATACATTCTTCTCAAGTGCACATGGGTCATTTTCAAAGATATTGGGGCACAGGCAATGTCTCTTCCAATTCAAGAAGATAGAAATCATATCAAGCATCTTCTCAGATCACAATGGCATAGAACTAGAAATCAACTACAATAAAAACAATTTAAAAATCAAACACCTGGAGGCTAAATAGCATGCTTTTAAAAAATGATTGGGTTACCAAAGAGATCGAGGAAGAAATAAGTATCATGACAACAAATGACAATGAAAACACAACATCCAAACTCTATAGGACACAGCAAAAGCAATCTTGAGAGGGAAGTTCAAAGCTTTGCAGGCCTATCTCAAAAAACAAGAAAAGATGGTAATAAATTATCTAACCCTACAACTTAAGAATTAGAAAGAGAGCAATAAGAAAATCCCAGTGTAAGCAGAAGGAAGGAAAAAATAAAGATCAGAGTGGAGATAATGACATAGAGACCAAAAAAACAATAATAAAGGTCAACAAAACCAAAAGCTGGTTCTTTGAAAGGATAAACAAGATTGATGAACCTCTAGCCAGGCTCACCAAGAAACAAAGAGAGAGGACCCAAATAGACAAAATTAGAAATGAAAGAGGCAAAGTAACAACCGATCCCACAGAAATACAAATGATTATGAAAAAATACCATGAACAACTCTATTCCAACAAAGTGGACTACCTAGATGAAATGGACATATTCTTAGAAAAATACAAGATTCCAAAACTCAATAAAAAAGAATTTAAAAAACCTGAATAGGCCTATGACTACCAAAGAAATTGAAGCAGTGATCAAAAATCTTCCAGCAAACAAAAGCCCTGGTCCAGATGGCTTTATAGGGGAGTTCTACCAAGCATTAAAAGAAGAACTTAAACCTATCCTCCACAGACTATTTCAAAAAATTCAATAGGAAGGCACACTTCCAAGCTCTTTCTATGAAGCCAGCATTACCCTAATTCCAAAACCAGATAAAGACACTATGAAAAAAGAGAATAACAGGCCAATATCCTTGATGAACATAGATGCTAAAATCTTCAACAAAATTCTAGCAAATTGAATTCAGCATTACATTAGAAAGATCATATACCATGACCAAGTAGGATTTATTTCGGGGATATTCAAGGATGGTACAATATCCGCAAATCAAGAAATGTGATACATCACATAAACAAACTGAAATGACAAAAATCACATAATCATATCAATTGATGCAGAAAAAGCATTTGACAAAATCCAACACTCTTTCTTGATAAAAACTCTCAGCAAAGTGGGAATAGAGGGACAATACCTCAATATAATAAAAGCCTTATATGACAAACCTACAGCCAACATCATACTCAATGGGCAAAAACTAAACTCATTTCCCCTAAGAACGGGACAAAGACAGGGATGCCCACTTTCACCACTCCTGTTTGATATAGTACTGGAAGTGCTAGCCATAGTGATCAGACAAGAAGAGGAAATATAAGGCATAGAATTGGAAAAGAAGAAGTAAAACTGTCCTTATTAGCAGATGACATGCTACTGTACATAAAAAACCCCAATGACTCCATTAAAAAACTACTGGACCTAATAAGTGAATTTGGCAAAGTAGCAGGATACAAAAGTAACACTCAGAAATCTATGGCCTTTTTATACACTAATAATGAACTCACAGAAAGAGAAGCGAAAAAAAACCCCACAACAATCCCATTTACCATTGCACCAAAAACATTAAGATACATAAGAATAAACTTAACTGAGGACATAAAAGACCTGTACTCAGAAAACTACACAACATTGAAAAAAGAGATAGAGGAAGACATGAACAAATGGAAGAATATACCATGTTCATGGATTGGTAGAATCAACATCATTAAAATGTCCATACTACCCAAAGCAATCTATAAATTCAATGCAATCCCCATTAAAATACCAATGGCATACTTCAAAGATCTAGAACAAGCTCTCCAAAAATTCATCTGGAATAAAAAAAGACCCCGAATAGCTGCAGCAAAATTGAGAAAGAAGAACAATGTAGGAGGGATCACAATACCAGATATCAAGCTATACTACAAAGCCATTGTTCTTAAAACAGCCTGGTACTGGCATCAGAACAAACATAGACCAGTGGAACAGAACAGAGAACCCAGAAATCAACACAAGCCAGTATGCTCAATTAATATTTGACAAAGGAGGCAAGAGCATACTATGGAGACAAGAGAAGAGAGTCTCTTCAATAAATGGTGTTGGGAAAACTGGACAGATACTTGCAAAAAAAATGAAACTAGACCACCAACTTACTCCATACACAAAAATAAACTCAAAATGGATAAAGGACTTAAATTTAAGATGGGAAACCATAAAAATCATAGAAGAAGCAATAGGCAGCAAAATAGCAGACATTTGTGGTAGCAATATCTGTACTGATACAGCTCTCGGGCAATGGAAACTAAAGAGAAAATAAAAAAATGGGACTACATCAAAATAAAAAGCTTCTGCACAGCAAAAGAAACTATCAACAGAACAGCAAGAAAGCCCACTGCATGGGAGAACGTATTTGCCAATGTTATCACCGATAAAGGTTTACTCTCCAATATCTACAGTGAACTCATACAACTTCACAAAAGGAAGATATACAATCCAATAAAAAGTGGGCAAGGGACCTAAATAGACACTTTATGAAAGAGGACATTCAGAAAGACAAGAGACATAGGAAAACGTGCTCAAAATCACAACATCGGAGAGATGCAAATCGAAACGACCATGAGGTACCATCTCATACCTGTCAGAATGGCTATCATAAACAAATCAACAAAGGACAAGTGCTGGAGAGGATGTGGAGAAAAAGGAACACTCGTGCACTGTTGGTGGGAATGCAGATTGGTGCAGCCAATGTGGAGAACAGTATGGAGTTTCCTCAACATGTTAAAAATAGAACTCCCATTTGACCCAGTGATCCCACTTCTAGGAATATATCCCAAGAAACCAGAAACACCAATCAGAAAGGATATATGTACCCCTATGTTCATAGCAGCACAATTTACCATAGCTAAGATTTAGAAATAGCCTAAATGCCCATCAGCAGATGAATGGATTAGAAACCTGTGGTACATCTACACAATGGAATACTACACTGCAGTAAAAAAGAAATTCTTACCATTTGCAACAGCATGGATGGAACTAGAGAGCATTATGCTAAGTAAAATAAGCCAGTCAATGAAAGAAAAGTACCACATGATCTCACTCATTTATGGATAATAAAGAACAGTATAAACTGATGAACAAAAATAGATACAGAGGCAGAGCAGCATGGAACAGACTGTCAAACTACAGCGGGAAGGCTGGGGAGGGTTGGTGGGGGAGGTAAGGGATAAACTGAAGGACTTGTATGCATGCATATAAGCATAACCAATGGACTCAAGATACTGGGGGGTAGGGGAGGCTGGGGGAAGGTCAATGGGGAAAAAGGGAAACAAATGTACTACTCTTTGTAATACTTTAAGCAATAAAACAAAATTATATTTTAAAAAGATAGCCCTAACCGGTTTGGCTTGGTGGATAGAGCATCAGCCTGCGGTCTCAAGGGTCCCAAGTTTGATTCCGGTGAAGGGCATGTACCTTGGTTGCAGGCACATCCCCAGTAGGGAGTGTGCAAGAGGCAGCTGATTGATGTTTCTCTCTCATCGATGTTTCCAACTCTCTATCCCTCTCCCTTCCTCTCTGTAAAAAATCAATAAAATATATTAAAAACACTAAAACTTAAAAAAGATAAACAACTGTTTGGATCCATGAATGAGCAGGTCAGTGGTAGATATTGGTAATGGCATCCATGTAATGTAGGCTCTTTCTAGGCTCAGCACCCTTTAGCTAGTTTCAACCTTACGTCTCTCCTTTAGTTCCACCTGCCATGTGAAGCAGGTACAATTCCTATCCCCTTTTCAGGGCTGGGAAAGTGAGGCTTGAAAAGGTTAAGCACTTGCTCAGAGAATAAGGGGTGGAGTTTGACAGATTACGGAGCCTGAACTCTTAACCACTGTGAACTCTTAACCACTGTGAGCACTGCCTGCAGTTGAAGCTGCTTTGGTCCCTGAAGGTGCTGACCATGCATAGCAGTGGTTGGCAACAGAGCCAAATATCAACAGTACAACGATTGAAAATTCAACAGTACAACGATTGAAAATTCTTTTGAGAGCCAAGTATTTTAAACTTAAACTATATAGATAGGGTACTCCTAAGGCTTAGGAAGAGCCACACTCAAAGAGCCCCATGTGGCTCACAAGCCACAGTTTGTCCACCACTGGATAGTGGGTCCCTTCGCCTGTGGTGTGAGCTGTGGCCACCAGGTGGTGCTGTGGAGAGAGAAATAACAGTGGTGCTGCTATGCACTTAAATCCTAAGTCAGAAATCAGATAAATCAGTTATGCTCATGTACATGACATGTTCAGGAAGTTAGGCCAATTGTCTGCTCTGATAAGATTCCATAATTTAAAGGTCATGAAGTGTAGGCTTGCAGTAGAGGATGTGTAGGGATCTAAATGGGAATAATTCTTGATGGTGACAGTGTTTTGGTCTGAAAAAGAGGAATTTCAAACTCATCCTTCCATAAGAGGCTGTTGGAGATGCACAAGGACTATTAGTGAGCAGTTTAGGTGGACTGTCCCGTTGCAGCAGCCAGAAGCATACCAGGAAGTGTCCCAAAGTGTTTGAACAGGAGCAGGAGTTAGTTGTGTGTGAGCCAAGTTGTCAGGGAGCTTGTCATTAGGGCGGAGGAGTAAGAAAAACCGGGCCCTAAACTAGTAAACATTCTTATTTAATAGTTAACACATTGACATTGAAAAATAGTCTAAGGCAGCGGCTCCTAGAGCAATATAGAATGCTCCTCACGTGCTAAGTAAAGCCTGGCACAGGACGCCACTAAATTAATTAAGTGGGGTCAGAGCATAATGGCTCACTGAGTCCTGATCCTGGTTGTGCTGTGGGTATTGTTTCCAACTCTCCTGGGCAGGACAGGACTCTGATTTCCCAAGACCATTTAGCTAAGGCAGTCATTTGTTATTCATTTCATTTATTTGCTGTTTTGTTTTGTTTTTCCTTCCTCTCTTGGGTTATCCTGCGGATCACAATTTAGCAACTCGGTGCAAAAAGAGTCACTTCTGCAGAAGTGGAAGCGAGGACAAGGCCAAGTCTCCATCATCCCGCCTGGCTTTCTATAAACGCCTGAGGTTCTGGACCTGCTCTGACATCAAACCTGCTTCTCACTAGCCCCTCCCTTTCTCAGACACTGGGGATTTCTAATCCATCAGTGTCTTCACAATGTACCTGCCTTCATGTCTGAAATTCAAACAAACAAAGAGAAAAACAGTAGCTAAAGGCCTGATGTCCCATAGTGGACCCCTCCTCCTGACCCACATTCCAAGCCAAGCTTAAAGCAGCCAACCTGAATTCTGACTTCATAGGGACCAGTTGTCCCAGCCTCTGGACCTGACTCCAGCATAGAGCAGTGTTAGGGGAGCCTCGGGGCATCCACATCCAGGTCCCTGGGCCAGGGTGTCTGTGCTAAGTGAGTCCTGGGCCCAGTGCCACCCCCTCTCTGGCACCTGCAAGCTTGTAGACCTTGCCCCTGTGCAACACAGAAGTCATCAGTGGTCGCTATGCTTCTGAAACTGTGCTTCCCCTGTCAAGTGAGATTTTTTAAGACTCATTTTTGGGCAGCTAACTTTAAATCTGCTGCCCTTGTCTCCACTTTCTGAGTCAGAGCGCAGAAATTAGGCTTTTGCGGAGTAGTCCCTTTTAGATGTGTTCTGTGTTTTTGAAGAACTGACTGCTCCACTCCGCATCTCAAATAATCGGATCGATGTTGCCCAGCCAGGGTTCAGCCCAGAGTGATGTTTTAGGACCGTGCTGAGCTCCTCTGACGTCTTGGATGCTGCTGTGAGGGCAGCAGTGGACAGACAGGTCATCAGCTCACTGTCACCGTCAGCCGGGAGCGCTGGTCCGCAGAGGCCTTTAGCTACTGCATTGTTTTCTGTCTTCAGCCATCCTCATACCATCTCCATGATTTTTCAAAGTCTATTTCACCTGAGTGATACTTACATACTTTCCCTTGAATCGACTTGCCATTTCCACTTTAATTTAAAAGGAAAGATTGTTATCCATATTGTGAGTGGAAAACCACTATCATATAAATACAAGGTCACCGTAAAAGTAAACGGGTAACTCTCTCACTGCTCCTGTCAGTTGATGTGGCACTCACTTCTTCGAAAGCATCGCTCTGATTCCTGGGCTGCCGCATGCTGGTCCCCCGCCTGCCTGCCCCGCATGCTGTTGGAAACACCATCTCTCTGCCTTGGCTGCTCTCTGGCGCCTCTGCCTCCCCGCTGCTGCTCACACTGACCTCACGCAGTGGACGCCTGTCAGATTCGTCCCACCAGACTTGAATCTTGCTGCTCATCAAGGTTATCTTTTAGAATCCAAATTTCCCCTTGATTTCACATTGCAAGGCTTGGGTGCTTAAAAATACCCCATGAGTCCAGACACTGGGTGGCTGAGGGCCATGGGGGACATGTCCTGGGAGAGTGTGGAGGGACTGGAATCCCCACAGTGGGCATGGATTTGGGTCCATAGCTCTCAGGCTGCCTGGAGCAGGACACTGTGCAAAACAACCTTGTCCTGATGCTCTGAGGAACTCCAGCCACTTTCATTTTTCACTTGTATTTGGAGAGCCCATCCCCTTTCCTACTAGGAGGTAGTGGAAGGTTTTTCAGGTGTGTTTTTCCTCCCAATGTTGCTGTTTTTATTGGGGTTTTATTTAACTTAGACAAGGGTATATGTTCATAGAAGAAAATTCAGAAATTGCAAAACATGGTAAAAATTATTCTTGCAATCAAAGTCACCATGAGAGATGAAGACTTCTTAAACAGATGACTGTTAGGGTGGCAATGAACTTCTTTCTCAAATCATAAGGGAAGCCCATTGGCAGGGTGCACATCCTGGACCTTGAGGGCCTGGCCCACAGGTCGGGAGTGGTCCTGAGCAGCCACAGGCCAGGTCTTCTTACTATTGAATCAGGGACTGAGGGACACGGCATGGGGCCAGTACTTAACATGTTGGACTTTACCAACATTTTGTTGAGCCTCCTGAGCTTACCTTTATTTTCTCCTGGCTTCTGGGGGCTCGCACTGTGAGCCATGGTTAGAGCCAGGGCCGGCGTCCTGGGGCCTCCAGCTCAGGCTGCCACCAGGGCCCCCACTTAGACCACAGCCCATGAGGCACACAGCCCCGCTTTTGTCCCTGGGCTCCCTGCCCTGCTGCCTCTGCTTCTAGGCCTCAGTGTGATCTCCCCACCTTGGCATGGGATTTTGCAGCCCCATTTCTCACTGTTCTTCTCTGCCCCAAGCCCTGGGGACCCAATACCAAAGGGAGTGGCCCCACCCAGAGGCAGTCTTGACTGCACTGATGCCTCCGCTGACCCAGCCACCAAGCCCAGGCCATCAGAGCTGGGCTCCAGGGCCTGTTCATCCTCAGCCATCACTACAGCTCCTCCCAGCTCCACCTCCACCTCCCGGCACCCAGGCCGCACCCACGGTGAGTCACGGGTCCCTCCAGAACCAAGAGGGATGAGCATCTCGGCCCGAGGTCCTTCCCAAAGACCCAGCTCACAGGAGCAGGAGGCGCCTCTCAGACCGAGAGGTGGTCAGTAGGTGGGTGACGCTGGGGACAGGATGGCTTCCCACACACTCAGGTCCAGAGCTCACCTCCACCTACAGCTGTGCAACTTTGGGAGGGTAACTCTGCCATCTGGACGGCTGGGCCTGAGCCCTGGGACCCACACCACTGCTCAGGAATTGGTGGCACCAAGCGGCTCCTGAACGGAGGTGAACCAGAGTTTGGGTTAAAATCAGGCAACATTGGAGGTTTTTTCTCCAGGGAGGAGACTTGACAGGGTCCCTGCACTGGAGGCCGGTCCATGGCGAGGAGGGCAGGTGTCCTAGACTGAAAAACAAGGGGACTCGGGGAGGATTGACAGGTTGGATGTCTCCAGATGCCAGTAGCCCTTCGTGCAAAGTAAGCCACTTTGCACGGTGCAACCAGAACAGGATGCTGTGAAAAGAAGCATCTGGGGATGAGCACTGGGAAATATAAAATATGCAACAGAGGGGAGAAATACATCTTAAAACTTAAAAAGACATTCTGCTTATGACCTAGAGATGACAGCATCTGAGGACAGCAGAAGAGCTGGAAATGAAGGCCCCGGAGGTGTGAGAAACTGACGAGAGAAGAAGCAGTTATGATTTTTCATCATCTTACCTCCCACTGGACCCTGGAAGCTATGACAAGCATAACTGTGGTTTGAAAAGCCCAGCAAAGACAGACAGGGCCCCTGCCCTCTAGGCTGCCTGGCTCAACCTCAGGACCTGGCCTCTGGTTTACAAATCAGAAGGACCCCTGGGAGGTGAGGTGAGTGAGCACAGGGCAGGAGGCAGTCCCTCTGGCCAGACACTGAAATGGCAGCCACTGACTGGTGGGTGTCAGGGGCGCTGTGCCCTGTGCGGCTGGGGTGGGCTCGCTCCGTGTCCCTTGTGGGCACTCAGCAATCAGCCTGGTCTCCCAGGCTCTGCAGAGCAGAAGCTCTGCCTGGGCTCCAGCAGGAGCCTGAGCACCACCTCCCCTGGGCCTGCCAGCGGCCTGTGTGGCTCCAGGCCCCGCCCTCCAGGCTAACCGTTGGGCTGCCTCAGCCTGGATCCCCCCTGAGCCAGAGCCCAGGCCTGTTCAGATGCCTGTGGAACCTGCCCGAGGGCCCCTCACACTGCACGCCCAGCATTGCCCACGGCGATTCCTGGCAGCCCAGTGCTCACACTTAGGGGAACCTAGAACTGTCTGCAAAATGGAGACCCTGGTGTCCATTTTGGGGGGACCCAGGGCTGCTGTCAGAGAGCAGCTGGCAGGCCTGAGGCATAGGGCATCTTAGTCCTTCTCAGGGAAGAGCAGTGACTGGTGGCCCATGGATTCCTGACACTGCTGGTGAGGAGCTGCTGGTGCAGGCTCAGTCTCTAGGGAACCCACCTCCTCCCTCAGGTGGTGGTTCTTTCCTTTTGCTTCCTCCAAGCCCTGGAGGCCCCAGGCCCCTGGGAGAGGATTGCTCTCAGGGCCCTGCTTATGGTGCAGCTGGCCCTGGAGGTGGGAGGGGCTCCCGGGATTCTAAGTATCAGCTGCCTTTGCTGCATGGCCCTTAGGCCAGGACACTGCTGTCCTTTGGAGTCCCAGTCATTGCAAAGGCAGAAGTGTGACTTAAAGTTAAGTCAGAGAGAGTCCCGAGTGTGAGGCTGTCCCAGCAGGAGAAATGGGGAGAGATAGGACATACAGGGCACATACTCCCCAAGGGCATAGCCCACCCTACCCTCCCTCCTCCAGGAGCTGGACTCGACCACGACTCAGGGCTGGGCCAGAGTCAGAGGTGGCCGTCTGGCAAAAGGCCCAGAATCTCCGTGGATGTTCCAGGTCCGCTGACTCACCAGCCTTATGTTCTCCGCGGGCTAGAATTCAGATGACAGCTCCTGTAAGCGGTCCCTGGAGCTCCAGTTTCCAACCACAGGCAGCAGGGGGAGTGGGCGGTGCGTGGTGCCCTTCAGCCTGGATCTCAGACCTGTTTCCACCAACAGTGCTTTTCCTTCAAGCTAAGGCCTGTGTGCAAGTCCCACACACAAAGGCGGTGAAAGTGGAGGTGTTGTGCTGAAGCGGGAATGGGGACATGCAGTTCCTCAACACCCCTTCCCTGCCTCCCCGAGGGGCCTAAGCATGCAGCTCCTGCTTGCACCCCTCCCGTGATGGGGAGTCGCTATTCTGGAGGCTCTGGCTGCCCTTGCCTGAAGGAAGGCCTAGTGGCCCAGGCAGAGAGCCCTGATTGCAGGAAGGCTCACCTTCCTCACCTGGATTGGAGTTGCCCAGAGCAGCTCCCAGGGGTAAATTTCATCTTAGAAATTGGTGGAAACACTTGCCTTCTCATGTAGGCAGAAGGGAATCAGTGAATGAGACTAGCCTTCTAGATCAGAGGTGGGCAAACTTTTTGGCTCGAGGGCCACAATGGGTTCTTAAACTGGACCTGAGGGCCGGAACAAAAGCATGGATGGAGTGTTTGTGTGAAATAATATAAATTCAAAGTAAACATCATTACATAAAAGGGTATGGTCTTTTTTTTTTTTTTAGTTTTATTCATTTCAACCAGGCCGGATCCGGCCCTCGGGCCGTAGTTTGCCCACGGCTGTTCTAGACCATTAACAGTCACTTTGGGTCTTTATAATTTCCCAAGAACAAAATCCTAGGAGGGTAGGAAGCTAACTTTTTAATTAAAACAAAAGCTGAGAGCGTTTACATTGCCTTCGGCTTCTGAAGTATCAACAATAAGTGCAGGAGGAGCACTATCTCCCACCCTCCCATTGCCTAGAAAGCTCTATGGTGCTGGCATGGGCTCCTGCAACTTATGGGCAGAGACAGGCTCTGTGGGGGGCAGTGTGACAACGAGGAGCCCTCCCCTCTTCGCACTGGGTGGAGGGTAACACGACAGGAGGAGTCGGCCACTGCTCTTGGAAGTGTCACCTAGGGGCCAGATTTACACTGAATCTGCTGAGGAAAGGGAATGTCTTCCTAACTGTTCTGATTCCTGGTGCTTCTCTCATCAAGAGACAGAAGTGAAGGGGTGGGCAGTGCAGGGCTGGAATGGACTGAGGCTTTGGGAGCCGCTGAGCTGTATCACAGTTGCCTTTCAGTGACACGTCCTTTTCCAAGATGAAGGTGGGTTTTTTGTTCAAGTTTTCCTTCTGTGCTCTTCATGGGAACCAAGTACTTGGCTCACCCCCAAACCCCGCTGCTAACAGGCTTTTTCCGATGCCTGATATTTGGGTAGTGCACCAGGGCTGGGGAACTGGGTGCCCTGTGTCCCAGTGAGTCCAGAGCAGACTGCTTGGGGGGCGGAAGCAGAGCCGTCCCTAGTGTGTCCCCGGTTCTCAGTGCAGTTCAGCTCAACAGCAGCTGTGTGCAGGGACGACGGGCACACAGTCCCTGTCCCCAGCTGTGACTGTGCAGCGGGACCAGCCCTGATGATACCTGGCGTGGCGCCTTGGGACTGAGTGTGCTGGGGGCGTGGACCAGGAGGGGAGGTCTGCAGGCCTGGAAGGGACCCCCTGCCCTGGCCGGGTGGGGCCGTCCTCCCTGCAGCAGGTGCTCCCTCTCTGATCCCAGGGAGGCAGGGAGGGCTGCCCTAGACACACTGCAGCCAGGAGGGCGGCTGCCCCACACTTGTCACGGGGGAGGTCCGTTTCGTTTCCCTTTGGGGCAGATGTCAATTTGAAACAAAAAAGAGAAGGAGCTGAAGGACAGCAAACAGCCACGGAAAGCCAGCACGTTCTTTCCTCCTGAGAATCCAGCACCCGACCCCTCAGACCACCGAGGGGAAGCAGGAACAGACTTCATTGTCCACCTGTGGCATGCACACTCTGCCCTGTGCTGGCTCCCGCCCCCACCAGGTGCCCCTGTCCTGGCCTAGGCAGGGTGTTTCCACGTGTTCTAGAAAGCTCCATGTGTAGTAAGGGTGGGCTCCCCACCCCTCCACAGCTTCACTTTCCCAGAGCCGCCCTGTTGGGTCTGTACCGGAGTTCTGCGTGAAATTTCCTTTGTTAACAAAATTGTTTGAGCCCAGCCCCGGACCTCACAGACACAGAAGCACAGGCTGTCATCCGCACAGCCCATGCCCACTGTGCACGGGACCTGGCACTCGGGAGGCGGGACCCTCCTGGGGCATCTCAGAATCCAGGTCTGTGCTCCTGGGGGCGCTCCCCTGAGCTGTAGCAGAATCGCTGTTATGTCCTTATTGTCAGACTGGAGGGCTTAGTTTGGGCTAGACTGGGTCATCGGCCCTTTGGGTTAAGGGTTGTCCTTTCCTCTCAGGGTCCGGGCCAGGCAGCTTGGAGAGCCATAGGCATGCGTCCAGTGACGGCTCACCTCGGGGCCTGAAGGGTAAGTCGGCTTTCCTTCTGGGCACTTTCCAGTGCCCTTGGATCTGGGCTCTGGTCTTTGTGTTATTTGTGTGATTTAAAGAAGACAATTAGCAAGTTCATTGCAGCATGATGGGTTTGCCTCCATAGGACACATCATGCAGTTTCAGGCTGAGGCCTGGGAGTTGTCACGGATTTGGGTTCAGATCCCTTCTCCTCACTGACCGGCTCTGGGCACCTGGTCGAGCCACCCATCCTACGAGTCTGAGTTCCTGCAGCTTCCGCATGGCACAGGGCCGGGAGTTCTGGTCCATCGTGGTCAGAGGACACGGGTGAGTGTGATCCCTTGACAGCGTTTAAGTTTGTTAATGGTGTAGAAGATGGTCTGTCTACAGGGGGTCAAAAGACCCTTTCACAGGGGTCGCCTAAGACCATGGGATAACACATATATAATCACATATTGTTTTTGTGATTAATCACTATGCTTTAATTATGTTCAATTTGTAACAATGAAAATACATCCTGCATATCAGATATTTACATTACCATTCATAACAGTAGCAAAATTACAGTTATGAAGAAGCAATGAAAATAATTTTATGGTTGGGGGTCACCACAACATGAGGAACTGTATTAAAGGGTTGCGGCATTAGGAAGGTTGAGAACCACTGGTCTACAGTGTCCTAAGGGCTAAGGCAGCAGTTCTCAACCTGTGGGTTGCAACCCCTATGGCAGTTGAACGGCCCTTTCACAGGGTCGCCTAAGACCATCCTGCATATCAGATATTTACATTACGATTCATATCAGTAGCAACATTATGAAGTAGCAACGAAAATAATTTTATGGTTGGGTCACAACATGAGGAACTGTATTTAAAGGGCCAGAAGGTTGAGAACCACTGGGCTAAGGAGCGTGGTGCCTCACAGCTGTTGCTAATTTCAGCTTTAGCGAAGCTCTGCACTTTCCTCCCCCGTTATTTTGTTTTTAAACCCCACTGTGAACTTCTAGAGAATCCCAGCATGTCCTTGACATCCCCAGTGCCAGCCTGGGAGAAGTGTGCTCTGGGTTCCCAGCAGGGCTCCCTGTGTTCCCTGAGGCTGAGGCAGCACAGAGCCCACTGGAGGCAGGTGAGGGAGAGTGAGAGGCTGACGTGTGTCCCTCTGTATCCCCTCGCCCTGACACCAGGTTCCTCCGACCCGGCCGGCTCCACCGCAAACCCAAGAGCAGTGAGGACCTGATGCCCAGCAGGGACACAGCACTCTGCCCCGCCTCGAGATGCCAGCACCCCAGGACACACTACCCTCAGCCTCCAGGAGTACCCGCCACCCAGAATGGGCCTCTCCACCAGGAAGCATCCAGAAGAGGGGTGTGGCCCAGCCCCAGGCCTGGGGGCAGTCCTGGGTCCCCAGAGCAGAGGATGGTCACCCTGGAGGAGTTCCTGGAGGAGCTTGACCAGGCTCCCCCTACGCTGTGTGAGGCCCGGGAGCGCTCTTTCCTCTCTCCCCTCAGATGGACCTGGACCAGAGGGGAGACCTGAACAGCAAAGTCACAGAGAGGGATGGGGTGGGGCTGGCACCACCTGGCTGCAGAGCTGGCTTGGATGGGGGACATAACCACTAGCCAGAAAGTGACACTGCTGGCAGCCCGCCCAGACCTGGGAGGCTGTTCTCTCCATCTGTGCAGGGAGCGGGCAGAAAGGCCAACATGGAGGGCCTGAGCCATGCAGTCTCTGTGCAGTTACTCTACGCAGCCACTGGGCAGGAGGCGGTCCTAGGCCATCTGTCAATAAACGGGCAGGGCTGTGCTCCAATGACATTTTACTTGTGGACATTGTCCTTTGAATTCTATAGAGTTTTCACAAAAGTCTGTTCTTTAAAAATATTTTGTTTTAATCATTAAAAAATGTAAAGACTGCTTAGCTCACAGGCCATAAAAAAATGAGTGGCAAGTCCTAGCCGGTTTGGATCAGTGGTTAGAGCATCAGCCCATGGACTGTAGGGTCGCAAGTTCGATTCCAGTCAAGGGCATGTGCCTCAGTTGCAAGCTCGATCCACCAGTCTTGGTCAGGGCATGTGCAGGAGGCAACCAGTCATTGTGTCTCTCTCACACTGATGTTTCTCTCTCTATGCCTTGCCTTAACCCCTTCCACTTCCTATAAAAATCAATGAAAAAATATCCTTGGGTCAGGATTAACAAAAACAAAAGAAGGGTGGCGAGCTGGAGTCGGCCTGCAGCACCAGTTTGCTGAGCGCTGCTCTGCAGCTCTGACTGCTGGACTTCAGCGGCATTAGGAAACCCTCGTGTCTCCGTGTAGCTTTCCTGAAGCTGCACCTGCACCTGTTACTGATCTGTTTCCTCCGTGCACCAGCTGAAGTCACCGCCTGACAGTTGAGACCCTTGGAGGACTTAGTAATTGTCTCCTTCCCCTTAAGCATACACAGTGGAACTTTCTCTGGCCACATAGCGAATTCTCTGGCCTGCATTAGTAGAGCCTGGTGACACAGAATACAGACTATTTGTTCAGTAGATATGTATTGAGTGTGTCCTCTGTGTTAGGCAGCACGCATGATGCCTGCTCGCCCCCTCCCCCCAAAAAAAAACAACAACAAAGTAAACCAGTTCATCAGCAAGTTTTCTCACATATTCGCTAGGTGCCTAGTCAGGTGGGTGGTCCTGAAGGCAGTATGTACATGGTCTCTGCCTCCCATCATTTCTGTTTCTGTCTACAGAGCACTGTGCGCTGGGGGCTGAAGAGAAACCAAAGTCCTGCCCTCAGGTTCATGGTCTGATGCATGCTTCTCAGACTGTGGCCTCTCTCACGCTCACCAGGGCTGCTTAGACATAGGATGGACCCTGGGTTTCTGGCTGAGGGGCTCTGGGGTGGGGCTCCCTGAGAATCTGCATCACCACCAAGTGCCCAGAGGACATCTGGTCCGTTTCAGCCTAAGTGAGACCAAAGCAGCCTCGCTGTAGGAGCTGGTTGTGGATGCTGAGGCTCCCTCCTGAGAGCCACCTCCCTCCCTCTTCCCAGCGTGCTCACCCCACTAACCTGACACCCCCAAGCAGGCCTGAAGAAGTGGGATTCACAACCATGCCCATGCCTCCACTCCCTGTGTGTTGTTGCTGGGAGAGGGTGTCACAGAGGGGCCCTCTGGGTGGCCAGGGAGGGTGCACTCACGAAGATGGGTATCAAAGATGTAGAACTGTGCAGAGAGGGGCTGGGTGATGTGAAAGACGGCTGCAGAGCCGGGCAGCTGTGGGTTCAACCCCCACCTGCCACTCTCTAGATGTGGGACCTGCTGGACTGTGGCCTCACTTGCCTTACCTGTTGAAGGTTGTTTGAATACAACCTTGCAAGATTGCTTTGAGAATTGAATGAGTGGGGGGTTGTTTTTGTTTTGTTCTTTTGCAATTGCACCTGCAGTTTCTAGGATGGTGCCTGGCACATGGGAAGCAGGGTGCCTGTTGTATTAGTGACCACAGGTCTTCCTGGTCAAACTCCCAGGATATATGACTCCTGACTGGCATGTGAAACAGCAGGCTGTGTCTCTGGCAAGTTGAGCATCCAGATGTCTTCATGGGCCAGGGAGTTGGCAGGTGGAGGCGTCTCCTGGGCTGCTGGGCCATCCCATAGACTGACACTGCCTGCCACAGTCTGGTGGCCTGGGTCTGAACCCTGACTCACCTTCCACATGCCCTCCTTCCCTCTCCTCTCCTCCTGGTGGCCTCCACCTAGGAGGTGCCTGTGTTACAGAAGACCGGAGAAGAACCAAGCAACACTTGGAGAGATGGAGTTACATTTATTATTACACACGGACCCAGAGAAAAATGTCTCTAGATTATGGGCCCGCGCATAATAATAAATGTAACTCCATCTCTCTAAGCGTTGCTTGGTTCTTATATGGTCTTTTGTACCATGGGTTCCCTGACCAAGAAAACCAACCCATGCTTGGCCTTTAGGCCTCTGTGATTGGACCAGGATTGGAGCCCGTGGGCACCAGACAGGCCTCCAGGAGGTGCATGCACTGCTGATCTTAGCAGAATTAAACCGGGGGACTCTCGGCACTCCCGGACCTCAGCCCAGAACCCGGCCAGCATCTGGAGTTAGTGGACAGATACCTCTGGACCTGTCGACAGAATCAGTAAGGTAGGGGCCCCTATCAGTCAGGCCCACTCCAAGTGAGTGGAAGGGGGAGCTTGATCATCTCCTCAGAAGCCATACAGCTTCCTTAGGCAATTAATCAGGAATCAGGTGGACTGTTTAAACTCTGAGTAAATATCTGGTAGAAGTTAAAAACTCAGATTGTCTGGTGTATAAATATAAGTGTGAGAGCCTGTGTAAAAGCAAAAGGTACTTTGGTTTATTCTGCATTTCTATTGATTCGCCTGGCTAAACGTTTGATTTATTAAAGGCTGAACCTGTGATAATCCACAAAAGTCTTAAGCAGCACTGCTGAGTTATTTTTCTCAGAGACATTTGCTCTCTATCACAGAGGGAATCAGTCCACTTAGCTAATAAAAATTTCTGTCTATCGGTTTCTCTTCCCTGAGTTGTGAATTTTCTGGTTAAATTGAAATTTTGAAGTTCTGGGGTAGATTTAAAGGCTAAAACAAAGGCCAGCTAGTTCCAAGATTGTTTGGTTCTGAGATTGCTTGTAAGAAAAGCAAGAGAGAAGTCTTTTCAAGTTAACTATTTGCAACAAAGTAGGAAATTTCAAAAATCAAAGTACTTATTATTTATGGCTTTTCTTACCTCTTTTGGTGGACAGAGACTTCCAGGGGCAGGGCTTACAGCTCTGCAAGGCGGAGAGATTTATGGGCCCTGTCCCTGCCTGTGACATCATAGTCCAACGTGAGCCACCTGAGGCAGAACTAAGGCTGAGGTTATTATTAACTGTCTATGGTTCCCGTCCTGGTTGTGTGTCTTGTGTGGTCTGTAGTCTTCGTGGTTGTGTGTTTTGTTTGACTTGCTGTTTCAGTTATTTTTTAGGATCCTCATAGAGGACATAACATGGTCTTTCCCTTCCTCCCTCATCCTGATTCTGACAGCATCTGTAACTGTATTAAAGATCTTTTCTTTCAGGAGGCCCTCCAGGCTTTCCGTTTGCAAGAAATCTCCCTACACACCCTTATCCTCATCCGCTATTTTTCCAGGCCAACTAACAGTCATTTTTCTCCACAGGTCGGACCCCAGCCTCCAGGAGGGAGGACTACTACAGTGGTAGTCTGTGGTTATCTCCAAAACTCCCACTGTTTCTATTTCTCACCTCTGTAGGAATTATCTTCCTCTGACTCACAATAGGAAAGGGAGACAAGCAATGGGCCCTGGGCTGGGGAACAGGGGGGTGTCGGCAGTTAGTTACGAAGCAGGGAGAGATAGATTTTTGTTGATTTTTACTGGCTGTAGACCGCTCTGCTGGCGTAGGGGTCTGTTCCGTAGCCTACCAGGTGTCTTATCAGAACTTCACTAGATTCAAGGTCGCAAGTTTTCTGCAAGCACAATTAATCTTTCTCTGCCCCGGTTTATTCTTTTTAACCCTTCCAGTACTAAATTAGACCAATACAATATACTTGAAATTCATAAATATTAATCTAAAAATGCTAACCGTTCACTTTTGGTAATTATTAAAGGATTGAGGCTTCTAAGAATAAAGAATTCTAATACATTTTTAAAAAAAATTAAAAAAACTAAACTCCCAGGAGCTAAGCGGAGGAGAAATGGAACTGAAGTCCACAGCTGCCATGGTGATTTAGAACTGGTTGCTAGGCAGACTCAGCCCCGGAGAGCCAGGTGAAAGAAAGGGGGGGGGGAGGGTTGAATGCCCAAGCTGTCTGCAGTGGCCCTGGAAGAAGCAGCAGCAGTGAGAAAAGCGGGGGACAGCAGACATTTACCTGACACTAGAGCTGCCCCGCTGCCACTCAGTGAGTAATGAGTGTTTTACAACAAGCAATACAAGACTTAGGCCAGT
>NW_005872415.1:0-35335 GCF_000147115.1 Myotis lucifugus
GTCCAATTTTAGCCTTTATGTTGGTGGCCGTTACCCATATCTCCCTCCCAGTACTTGGAAGGCAGTTGGGCATATTATTCTTGGAGCCCCTTGCTCTTAGGTTTGGGAAAACTTAGAGTTTGGCAAAAAAGGACTTTTGTGGGATCCTGTGGGCCGCCCTTATGGTTGAACTTTCCCTGCATTGTGGCAAGCACTTACCCCTCTGCTGAAGTGACTCCAGGAGATTCTAATGGCCAATGTCCCTTTTAATTCCTCCTTTTATTTTT
This sequence comes from Myotis lucifugus, assembly GCF_000147115.1. Taxonomy (NCBI): domain Eukaryota; kingdom Metazoa; phylum Chordata; class Mammalia; order Chiroptera; family Vespertilionidae; genus Myotis; species Myotis lucifugus. The sequence goes on from NW_005872415.1 coordinate 267, forward strand.
ACCTTTTGGGGGGAGGGGGAGCAACATTAAGACTAGAATCTAAACCCTTACTATAGAGGAAATTTCGTGCATTCCCAGAGTAAGTTCAGAAAAGACCTAAGAGGACATTGAATTTTAGCCCACAGGTCAATCATTGTCAGAGAGAGCCCTTAGAAGAATGCATGACTGAAAGAAAAAAGAAAAGAAAGAAAGAATGAAAGAAAGAAAGAAAGAAAGAAAGAAAGAAAGAAAGAAAGAAAGAAAGAAAGAAAGAAAGAAAGAAAGAAAAATAGAGAGAGAGAGAGAGAGAGAGAGAGAGAGAGAGAGATGGGCAATTATAAAAGAGATGGGCAATTATAAAATGTAATCCCTCCAGATAACTGTCAGAAAATGGCTTTCAGAGAGAAGATTCTACATAAAGACAAACATTTTTAAACTAATAGATGCAAATATATATATATATAATCAAGCAATATTTAGGCTATTTTTCAGTGTCCTATTCCTTGGTTAGTTCTGAATGTGAATGAATAAGGGCAGCCATAGAACACAAACTTCAGGCCATTTGGTTGCAAAATTCATGACTACCCTTCTGCTCCTAAAGCAAAAATGGATTCCCTTCGGCAGCAGAATATCACATAGTCCTAGTATTGAAAAGTTAATTCTGAACTTTCCAAAAAGGATTAAAAATTTTCAATCTCAAAAATAAAATAGCCAGTTATATTACAAGCAAATTGAGTGTATTCAGGAATGGCACAGAAATTGCAATTTGGGACATATAAGCTATAGCAAACCACAGGCAAGTTCAGAGAATAAAGGAAAGGAATGCTACTGTATATATTTTTTAAAAGGTAGTTGAAAGGAGCTGTTATAAACAAAATGTCCATTGGAAGAAACTAGAAGTTTAAAGTGTATTTGCTGAGTCATTGGGTGGCGGGGAGGGGGGAGGGGGAGGGAGGTGGTTATTGGCTGGTCTGTTGCTAGGCAAAGAGAAAAGAGAAAATCTTCCTTCTTCCTACTAGAGTAATAATATAAGTATCATCCTGTTAATAAATGTAAGGGTACGTTCTTCAATTTTGAGTCTGCAAGGTGCAGTGAGTGGTAGTGCATGAAAGCAACCCCTTCAGGGCTTCTTGACTCCATTTTAAATTCAATTTCCTTGATTGATTTTCACAAAATACAGTAGACAAGAAAGGCCTCATAAACGCCTTTTATAACTGAAAGAAAGGTTTGAGCAGGCATACAATTTCAATAGATTTCTTATATGCTGGGTCTAATAAATCAGAGAGTAAGACCTAAGGGAATTGACAGGTACTAGGAGACTACTGGGGCTGTGTAGAACAATGTGAGGTTCAACCATCGCAGGCAGGTTTGTAAAAATGGAATATGGAAGTTAAGGATAAGACTTACTAGAACACATAGACAAGAAATTAAAAGCTCTAGATGTGAATTATAATTTGGAGGAAGATATTAAGTTTTAAAGACCTATAGTAGGTGTAGTTTCATACTATCAATCTGACAATACATAATGCTGTGTGTAGCCTAAAAGCTAAAGGAAAAGTGTAAGAGGATAAAGAGGGAAGCCTTTTCTGTATCTCTTGTCTTTAGAGTGGATGTGTTATCTATTATCCTAAAAACACATTAGAGTAACTTGAGGCTGAAATGATGTTCATGGATCTGCTCCTAAAGTAAAAATTAATGACATCTATAATAATAAAAGCATAGTATGCTAATTAGACCAGACAGTCAAATGACCTTCCAGATGAAGCCGGGGCTGTGAGGGCTATGGCTGCAAGGGCTGAGCCCCTTGTACCAATTTCGTGCATCAGGCCTCTAGTCTATATATATATAAGCCTAAGCTACCATTATGACCAGTCGACCAGTTGCTATGATGCACACTGGCCACCAGGGAGCAGTAACTCAATGCAGGAGTTGCCCCCTGGTGGTCAGTGCACTTCCACAGCCAACTTCCTACAGCCCCTCCCCCTGGCTGGCCAACCTCCCAGGGTCCATCCCCCCAGCCGGCCCCCAATAGGCCTCAATCACTGGCCAGGCTTAGGGTCCCCACCCGTGCATGAATTCGTGCACCGGGCCTCTAGTTATTGTATAAATTTTCATTTATGGAGGGTTTGCATAAGAAAGTCAATGGAGACACACCCTCTATGTCATGTATATAATTCCTGGATATGTGCAAAACACCATTCATGGAAAAGAATATAAAGTAGAAATTTTAATAGTTTCAGATTCTATTGGTTTTATTATATGTTTTTGATGTTGGGTATTTGAAATTTGATTCTACCTGAATGATCTACTATAATAATATATTCAATGTTATTTTAAATTGTGCTTAAAACTAGTAGTAGGATATGAGTTTCCTGGTTTGGGAATATAGCTATATTGAAAGATTTTCACAATCAATATGTACAATCTGTTTCTATTAAATAATTTGAGTTGACTTATAAAAAACTTATGTGAAAATAACTCACATCTATAATAATAAAAGTGTAATATGCAAACCGACCCAGTGGCCGAACAGCAGAATGACCATCCAGACGTCCTTCTGGACGAAGCTGGGGCTGCAAAGGCCTACTCTTGCACAAATTTTGTGCATAGGGCCTCTAGTGTTATAATTAAAAAGCTCTGTGCTGTCTTATATAAGAAAACTCTATCCCCAAATGATTTCAGACCCTGAATGCTTACAGGAATTGGTTCTATATATGCAACTAGCAACCTTTGACCCCATTGCCTTATTAACTAAATAGTTAATAAGTAGTGCCTTGAAGTTGGCATCTATTATTGCTGTAGGTTAATGCAGGGTTAGGAAAAAATGGGAATTGCATCGCCTTGTGAGGGAGACAGCATTATATTAATTTTAGATATTAGTAAACAGAGGTTTTCAAAACTTAAGTGAGTTATTTGAAGTGAAATACCTGAGATAATCAGTTTCAGCTTTGAAATAAAATCATTTTATTTTACATTTAGCACTGTACCCATTATTGTAATGTATTCTCCATGAGAATGCAGTGTACAACGTGGTCAGAAACTTTCTTCTCAGAGCCTCACACTGAGCAAATTCTTCCTAGAATTCTTGTTTAGAAATGCAAAGGGCAATGGGTAAGTAAGCAAAAAATAAGTCTCTGAGAATATATATTTTTTTCAGGTGTCTATTTAAGCTCATCCTACTGAGACTAATTTCATGAGTTAATAGCATGTCATATTTGGAAGTTAACTGGAATTAAGGAAAAATTTCTAAGAGGAGCATGTAAGAGTTTCTTTACTTCTTTGTTTCTCTGAGGAAATAAATTTTGTAAGTAAACATGAAGTTAACCGATCCCTGTCATTTGATTTAGTTTGAGCCCTTTAGTCATGAGCAATGTCTACTGAACTGTAGATTCTCATCAGAGAGCAAGGCCACCGTGAAGACAAACTATGATGAATAGTGGCATCGTTACCCTGTAGAGCTGACCTTGGCATTGGTGGGACCCAGGTTAGTATAAAATCCATAGCTCATCTTTCATTAAATATCATGCCTCATGGATCACAACTTTGCCCAATGTTTAGCAGGTAAGGAAATGCAAACCAATCAAGTATCTTTAGCAAATATGAACTCACCCACATAAAACATATATAAATAGTTAGAGTAGCCCTAACCAGTTTTGCTCAGTGGATAGAGTGTCGGCCTGTGGACTGAAGGGTCCCGGGTTTGATTCCAGTCAAAGGTATGTACCTTGGTTGCGGGCACATCCCCAGTAGGAGGTGTGCAGGAGGCAGCTGACCGATGTTTCGCTCTCATTGATGTTTCTAACTCTCTATCCCTCTCCCTCTCTGTAAAAAATCAATAAAATATATTTAAAAAATAAAAACAAATAAACAGAGTATATAAGGGGAAAAAAGAGCTTAATTTAAGATCCCCCCCCTTCTTTTAGTACTCAGCTTCTAAATAACTTTACTGGAATATTAGTAATTAAATGACTCATGGTACACGATTTTAACTTTCTTGGTTGTTATACAACAAAAACTTAGTTCTTACAAATACTTTTTTAAATAGCAAATTCTGAGATGAAAACATGTAGCTTCTAGAACAGTGATGGCGAACCTTTTGAGCTCAGCATGTCAGCATTTTGAAAAACCCTAACTTAACTCTGGTGCCGCGTCACATATGGAAATTTTTTGATATTTGCAACCATAGTAAAACAAAGATTTATATTTTTGATACTTATTTTATATATTTAAATGGCATTTAACAAAGAAAAATCAACCAAAAAAAATGAGTTCGCGTGTCACCTCTGACACGCGTGTCATAGGTTCGCCATCACTGTTCTAGAAAATTGTCCTGTTGCTCTATCCTAAATGGTACCCTTCTTTATAAAATATTTATTTAAAAAATTTATTGATTTTAGAGAGAGAGGAAGGGAGAAGAGAGAAACATTGATGTGAGAGAGAAATATCAATAGGTTACCTCCACTATTCTTCCTGATCAGGAATTGAACCTGTAACCTGGGTATGTTACCTTGACCGGAAATCAGACTGTTGACCTTTTGGTGCATGGGACGATGCACAACCAGTGATGAGGGCCAGGGCAATGGTACCCTCCTTTTAAGTAAATCTTAGAGAAATAAACTCAGGACAATTTTATTCTCTCTCTCCCTACACATTCTCAAATTATCTTGTGTGTAGTCCAATTTTAAAATGTAATTGTAATTCTATAATATTTATGCACAGAGTTCTGCAACACCTTGTATAGTAAATTCATTTATTCAACCCTTTGGAATACCACATGCATTTTCCCTTGTTTCAGACAACAAAATAATATAAGTGTGAATACTGTTTCAAATAGAAATACTGGAAGTTACAGAAAAAGTCTCTATGGATATAATTTTGGAGTCTATTATTTATATATTGCTGTTTTTTTAATATATTTTCATTTCATTCTTTCCAATTCTTACCTATTAAAAAAAAGACTAAATAAAGCAGAGATAGTTAATTAGTAGCGAATCAAAGGAAATGTGCTTCATTCCAAAGTCAGGAAATTAAATTTCATTAACTAAATTCAACTCAGATGACAGACAAATAAAATATGAATAATGATTAATAATGATTTGTTATCCAAATTTTTCCTATCAAGGTATTTTCTCCATTACAAGTTCTATATATTTGAGGTAATTTCTTAATAATGATTCTGAGAGGGAGTTAGGCTCTTAGAAAACACCCTAGAACCTCACAATAGAATAGTGTTTAAAATAATTAATTCTGTAGAGTTTTGATATGGTATATCCAGACTGGACACAAGCACAAGTTTTGGATCTCAATCTGGTTACAGCAAGGCAGACCTGTGCTCTTACAAACATTGAAAAGTAAGTTGGTAGAAAAGGGCTCAAGACCAGCGTGATGTGACATAGAAAAGACCATTTCTGCAGAGAATTAAGAAAAGAAGTCTGGGAGATGGTGGGCTTCAGATGGAAGTGATCACTCCAAGATTCCTTCTTCAGCCCAGCTGGTGTGGCTCAGTGGTTGAGCATCAACCTATGAACCAGGAGATCATGGTGTGATTCCCTGTCAGGTCACATGGCCAGGCTGCGGGCTCGATCCTTGGTGGAGGGCATGCAGGAGGCAGCAGATCAATGATTCTCTCTCATCATTGATGTTTCTATCTCTCTCCCTCTCCCTTCCTATTTGAAATCAATAAAAACATATTTAAAAATAATTATTACTTAGTCAAAAAGTTGTTCTTTCCTTGAAAAAAGGAAAAAAAATGTAAATATATACATGGGATGAAAATGTAGCATTTGATCAACCTTTTCTTTATTTTTTTTATTTTTTATTGTTTAAAGTATTACAAATAATAGTACATATGTCTCTTTTTCCCCCCATTAATCTCCCCCCAGCCTCTTCCACCCCCCGGCATATGCCCTCATCCCCCTAGTGTCTGTGTCCATTGGTTATGCTTATATGCATGCGTATAAGTCCTTTGGTTGATCTCTTACCCCCCCCCTCAACCCCCCTTGCCTTCCTGCTGAAGTTTTACAGTCTGTTCAACCTTTTCTTTAAATTATAGGTCCGCTTTGAAATGACAGTGCTATTAGTAAACTATGACTTCTTTTCACTTTCTACTGTGTACCCAAGATATACCCCAGGTACTTTACATTATTCAATCTGTGCAGAAGCACCCCAGGTAGATGTGCTTAGTGTGCCCACTTTGACGATGAAAATAAACTCTGAGTGGTATGGGAAGTTACCTCTTGGTCATGCAAGTAGTTTTTGAGTGACAGCACAGATTTGATGTTAGGCTCTATTATTCCCACACTGCGGCTCTAAACTATCACATTCTTGTAACTCTCAGCAAGTATAATGATATCTGACTAGAGAGCTTTCTTTAATAAATTCATACATATGCTTTATTGTAATACAGTGTCTTTCGGGTGTGAAGAAACTGTAGACAATGTAAGTGTTGTCATCTAAGGCATATGACAGTGACTAGATAATCTACCCCTAGCTTCTGATAGGTTTTCCAGGTCGATTCAAATTAACCACCGATCAGACCGTCAAACCTCAGAGGGAAGGTAGGGGAGAGTGGGGATAAGGGGGAGAGATCAACCAAAGGACTTATATGCAGGCATATAGGCCTAACCAATGGACACAGACACCAGGGGAGTGAGGGCATGAGGGTGGGGGATGGGGGGTAATGTGGGGATAAGGACACAGATGTAATAACTTAATCAAGAAAGAAATTTAAAAAAAAATTAAGGTGAACTCTCTGGTTGTGATCCAGTGATCCAAAATGCATAATGCAAGGAATGAAAGACCATTGCCTTGGACTTTGGCCACACATCTCCCTCTACCCTTCCTGATTCTGCTTAGCCTTACTTTTCTCCAGATGGATCTCTGGTTACGATTTTCATCTCTTTGGGCATCAAATGCTAAAACCTCCAGACATCACAATGCAGATGTGCAATAAGACAGCTTGAGCTACAGCCTCGTGCATAAGTGCAGCTCAATTCTTATTTTTAAAAAAGTGTAGAAGAAACATACTGCAATGTCTGTGTATTTACATATTAATGGGAGATAGGTCTGGGGCTGGGGCTATATTTTCTATTATATGGAACTAGTTTCTTAGCAAAGTATTGTGAATCCTGCTGACATTTTGCCTTAGTGCCTCTTGATCATTTAAATATAACTTTTGAGCTTACATAATCTTCCAACATATTTAATTTTGTTCCGAAGCTCACAAAATTAGCCCCTAGAGTATAAGTGCAACATGTAAATAAGTGTTTTACAAAATGCCAGAACGAAAGGATCAATGCCAATAGAATGAGAGAAGGAGTATAAGAATTTTTACAACTATTTACAGAGTAGTTTGTAAAGAGCAGCCTGAAGGCAACCCAACCATTTCTCTTGCATTCTGGTCCTTGAATCTGGAGGGATGTAACACAATGATGTCTCTGACATTTTTCAATGCATTCCATCCACTCCAGTTAGAGCCTTTGTTTTTTTCTTCAGAGTGAATAACTGTTAAAATCCTCTTTCATCCCTTCATATAGCTAACATACATTTTTAAAATAATGTATGCAATATGCATGTTATAACTTTCCCAAAACAGTTGAAGTCTCACTATGTGCCATTTTTTCATTATTTCTTTCTCCCACCTTTCAGAGAAATTCACTATATGTTCTTATATATGTATCACTTTGAATGTTCTAATATTATTCTTAAATTATATAGTATTTTATATATACATATATTCATATATATATATAAATATATATATATATAATTTTATAACTTAGTATTTCAAGCAATGAATTCCTAGGGTTTATTTATTTGAAGCATATACCTTTAATTAATTTATTTTAATTGCTATATATCACTGCAAGAATATTTCTGTTATTTATGAGTTGTTCTCTTTTTGATGAGCATTACATTTTTTTCTAGTTTTTGGTAATGCAAATGCCACTCTTGCACATATCTCCTTATTCCTATATGTAGAACTTTAGTGAATAAACAAAGAAGTGTAAGTGCTCAATTGAAAAATGTGTTAATATCCCAATTGGTTAGCTATTGTTTTATTTCTCTCCAATGTAAATATGCCAATTTACTTAGCCACCATCAGTGGATGCATATACTTAGTTTCTCCTTCATGTCCAATGACATTTCCTAATTGGGTTCTTTGGGATAGCAGACATTTAGCCCTATCCAAAAGATCCAGAGACACTTGGTCCATACCCCAAAGGCCCTTGATATTTGTTCCTCCTGCACCAAAATGTCCACAAAAACATTTGTGCACACCGAAAGGTCTTTGGTGTTTAGTCCTGTACCATAATGTCTAACGACATTTGATCTATGCCAAAAGGTCCTTGATATTTGGTCCAGTAACACAAAGTCCATGGAAGTATTTGGCCTGCACCAAAACATCTACAGAAACATTTGGACCATGCCAACCCATCTACCTAACCCCATGTGCCATTGCCAGGTAAGCTGCTGTGGAAAGAAGGGGGTTATTGGCAATACAGGCACAACACAATTATTGGGCCAAGAAAACATATTTGTTATGTATTAATCCCGTGCACCAAAAGTACAAATAAACTGTATGGGCTATTTGATCCCAGAGACATGTTATTAAATATGAACAGTGTGAATAGGAAGGCTAGAGTAAGCTGTGTGTCCTAAGGCCAAGGAAAAATTCTAAAAAAATGGGGAGTGGGGCTGTCTACATAGTTAGAGTATGCAAGGAAATTCAAGCAAGATACCATGTTAAAGTTATAACTATCAAAAGAAGAAAAGGAGAACAATCTTTGTTGATGCAAACCAATTACACATCACTTCTCTGCACTTTGTAAGTTTGCTGATGAATTGAGAACCAGTTTTGGTTGACGGGTTAGTTTGAAAAATAAGTAGGCATGAATACATGAGATCAGCTGGATTGTAAAGAGATGGCAATGAAACAAGAACATCCTATCTAATAAAAGAGTAATATGTAAATTAACCATCACTCAGTGACAAAGATGGCAGCGCCCATAGTGGCTGGGGCAGGACGCTGGTGGCATCGCCTCAGCAACGTGAGCCCAGTATCTGCACCCCGGCCATGCGGAGGAAGGGGAGGGGAGGGGCCTGGGTCGCATGGAGGGAGGGAAGAGGAGGGGACTCGGGCTGGAAGCGAAAGCCAAGAGCATGGGGAGCACCAGGAATGCCGGGAATCGTAGTTCTGGTGACAGCCCCTGGACCAGAAGCGGAAGCCCAGAGCATGGGGAGCACCAGGAATGCTGGGAATTGTGGTTCTGGTGGCGGAAGCATTGTGCGATCTCCTAGACCAGGGGTGGGCAACCTTTTTGTGAGTGCATGCCAAAACCAGCAAAATCTCTGACTCAAAATTCTTCCGCGTGCCAACCCTAATTTTTTGAGAACATGTTACGCCTACTTGATATCTCTTAAGGTGTACGTATGTGAAGAACCTTGAAGAAATAATAAAATTCATTCGAGCGACATAAACACAGTATATGATGATGAAAAATACATTTTTTAATGTATACATGTACACTGATAGTCCGACAGAAAATTTTATGACTCCGTTTGATATTATCAGTGGGACTTTTGCTGCTGCATCACTGATGACAGAGATTTTACATTAGGTTTATATTTCGTGACCTTCAGAGATATGCATGAGCTACTACTTTCATCCATCAGGCTACTCCTATTATGAGACTTAACAAAATTCATCACTGAGAACAAAGATTCACAAGCGTATGTGGATGAAACCAAAACACTGGTCGGATCTAGGAAGGCAGGGAGAGTTAAGGCAGAGGCATAGAAATTGCTCTTCCCCTCTCTCATCAATCCATGTCTATGGTCTTTAAGATAACTTGTTATGTAAAATGATTTATTTATCTAAGATGCACCTACACTGAATTTATCTGAAAAATAAAAAAGTCGATATTAAAAAAATAAGTAAATGGAAGATTATAAGAGAGGGTTTTTCATGCCAGCAAAAGTTACTGGCATGCCATGTTCGGCATGCGTGCCAGGGGTTTCCCATCCCTGTCCTAGACACTCAAGCAAAGTGAGCCTGGAGCAAGTTACTGTTGTGGGTGGGGGATGGAGGGAAAGCAAAGGTGAGAGACATAAGTCAGAGTGTTGAGGAAAAACTAAAAGGAAGATATTCTGCAACTTCTAGGAAATCTCCACCAATGGAGCAAAGAAAAAAAAGTGCTCTATTATTCTGTGAGCACCAAACCAGACTGGGCTGGGGTCTCACACAATTCGCTCATATGATTGTAAAGACAATCGGAAACTTCACTCTTGCATTTACCCAGGCAGATACAATGCACGACATGCATGTTTTTACGGAAGAGGACTTAACAGGACTGTTTGCTATACACCCTTTGGTAAGTCACCTTTTTGGTGGCCATCTGTGTTAGTTAATTGCCATAATCAAGAGTAAAAATTAAAACTTTTCTATCTCTATGACAAGCAGGTCCTTACAACTTGGAGCAAGGCAACTATCTATAATAATAAAAGTGTAATATGAGGGGCAATGAGGCAGGTGGGCAGAGGCAGTTGGGGTGATCAGGCAGGCAGGCAGTTAGGGGTGGTCAGGCAGGCAGGTGAGCAGTTAGGGCTATCAGGCAGGCAGAGTGGTTAGGGGCAATCAAGCAGGCCAACAGGCAAGCAGTTAGGAGCCAGCGGTCCCAGATTGTTAGAGGGTGCAAGCAGGGCTGAAGGACTCCCCACCCCCCATGCATGAATTTTGTGCACCAGGCCTCTAGTAAAAGGTATAATAGAGAATATAGGACTAAGAAAAAGCACTTAGAATTCATTTTGGAAATTATTCACTTTTTAAAAATATATATTTAAAAGTTGCCACAAATACTTTTACTTAAACTTTGTATACTCAAGTAAAAATATAGAACATAATTCTTTTAAAATTAGCCACTTATATATAAATCAAATAAAACTATGCTTTCTTTAGAGGAAAATGAAGATATGTTATATTAATAAGGTGAATATTGGTATTATGAATTCTATATAAATTTAATCAGGGAAAAGGGATTAGATAATAAAGGTTTTTACTGCAACCTCATTCATGTTATTTTCTAGGGACTGTACCAATTAAGTGAAATACATGTAAAATCAGTGGATCAATATAAACAAACCTAAGAACTGAGAGGTGGGGAAAATCATTTCTAAAAATTGAAGCATGATACATAACAACATAGTTTGCCTTTGAGACTTAGCTGAACTCTATCTCTGATTCACACACTCTCCCACTACAACCTCAATATTAATCTAATAATAAAAATTTCAGCTAAAACAAATAACAAATCATTGTTGTTATTAAATTATTCAAGGTAGAAATCTAACAAGCTATTGAATTATATCAGGCTTTAAACACCTGTTTATCAGGTTACTATTGAATGAGTTAGATGGTGTGTATACTGTCCATCATGAAACAGCCAATGGCCTTCAAACAGGTAAGATATCAATCTTCACATTGTACAATGAGGCAGGAAAGGCTCAAAAAGATTAATGGGTTCAAACCTTCCAGCCTATGCTGCTTGAATTACATAGTTTTCCTCACTACAGTGATCAGGTTAGTCAAACAAATTTCTCAAAGCATGGCAGCATGAGGTCAAAGAACTAAATAGACATAGATAAAATAAAATAATGTGTGATTTTTTTCTTAATTCACTAAGGTTTATTCTCAATTTTGATAAGATTAAACCAATCAAAAGGAAATCCTACTGCAATAGTATTTATGGGTCATTGTCAGGAATTGCTTCAAGTTAGAAGATGATTCTATTTCTCAAGTGGTGTGCCCTTCTTTCATATTTAAGGACATTTTGCTACAGATAAATAGAAGCAAACGTTAATATTGAACATGTCTGCCTAGCACTGCAAATACATCTTGTTTCCTTAGGACAAGCACTTCATAAACAGCATGGAATTGGGGTTACTGTCACCTATCCTTGATTAGATAAGTTGTTCCTTGAAATAGAGGAAACTCCTATATGAGAAAAAACATTCATGTAAATATTAGAGGCCTGGTGCATGAAATTCATGCACAGGGGGGTGGTCCCTTCAGCCCAGCCTGCACCCTCTCCAATCCTGGGATCAGGCCTAAACCGGCAGTTGGACGTCCCTCTCACAATCCAGGACTGCTGGTTCCTAACTGCTCACCTGCCTGCCGGCCTGATCACCCCCTGTGAGCCTGATCACCTCTAACTGCTTCTGCCTGCTGGCCTGATTGCCCCTAACTGCCCCCCCTGCCAGCCTGATCACCCACAACTGCCCCCCTGCCAATCTGGTTGCCCCTAACTGCCCCCTCCCACTGACCTGGTCACCTGCTAGCCTGGTAACCCCCAACTGCCCGCCCCTGCTGGCCTGGTCGCCCCTCACTGCCACCTCTGCTGTCCTGGTCGCCCCACATAGCCTGCTGTTTGGTCATTCATCTGGTTGTTTCAGTCGTGACAGCCCCTGGCTTTTTATATATTAGAATGGCTTAAAACATCCAAGTATTATTTACATTTGAATGGACAAAAAAAGATTTGGCAAAGAAAAAAAAGTAAGATAAAAACAGACTGAAAACAATATAGAGAGAACACAATTTAGGGATATAGAAGAAAGAAAGAGGAGGAAGAGAAGAATAAAGAGGAAGAATGTACAAAGAAGAGATATGAAATGCAAAAGGAAAAAGAAAAAGGAATAAGAGGCTGAGAACATAGGGAGGGAGAAATAGCAAAACAGAGAAATACACAATAGAGGTAGAGTCAGAAATAGAATTTGAAGAATATTTTAAGAAACTCAGATTGGAGAATTAGTTTCAAAATCTGTGGGGCACAGTGTCCCCTAAAACTGAAGTTCACGAAGGAGCATGTAAAGAAGCTCAAGTTTCAGATTTCCAACTCCTTAATTAAAAATAATAAGATATAGTAAAAAAAAAAGTCTCAATTAGTCATGACTAAATTTAATATTGAGATTGAATGAGGTAATCCAAGCAAACTGCTCAGAGGGGTGCCTGACACCTAGTAAGTCCTCAATAATTGCTTGTTATTCATGTTATTTATTATCTAGCCAGACTGAAGAACCAAGGCAGAATATACTTGAGTTCCCATACATATTAGGCAATCATCTGCATGCTGAATGATACTGTAAATACTCTTATAACCTCTGATTCATTTCAACTCTATTATTTTTCACACACACACAAATCTTATAGTCACGAGATTGTAGCAAAATTCTTAATTTACATTTATCTGTTGATTTTATTTATTATTATGTAATGTCAAGAATAATATACTATCTTTCAACAAACTTAAATTTCCAGAGTAATTTTAGTTGTAATTTGGACGGGCAGGGGGAAAGTCATCAAAATCTCTGGACAGGCCTAAAATGCTCCATACATATTTCTGAAGAAAAGGTGTTCCTTAGATTTTAAAGATTTCTTCAAGGAAATGGAATATTTTTTATCTTAAGTATTTCTTGATGGGGCTAATGCTTGAGTTGTTTTTCCCATGTAGTTGAAGGAATGACTTTAGAGTTAGGAAGTATGCAGGTATTCTAATGACTTCTTTTCAGCAGTATCATTTCCGTTTTAAATGTATCAATTCCAAGACACAGGTGCAAACATTTGCTTGTCAGTTTTAACAATCAGTGAGAGGCTTCTTCAGGCCCATTTCCTTAAAGAATTTTTTAAATGGAAAAGGGAAGAAAGCACTAAAGAGAATTTTTTTTTTTTGGTTACACAAGTAATTCCAATATAATAAAATACATGATAAAATACAGTGATTAATATTAAAATAGTCAGCCAGGAAAGTTGGGGCCTTTTTGCAAAGGAGAATCCACACTGATTGGACTTAAATGCAATGTATTACTTTTCCCACAAGGGTTCATTGAAACCCATAACTCTCATGTCTTGGTCACTCTACTTCTTGTGATAGCCTAAAATCTCAAAAGGTTATGACTTTTATTTAACTAAACAGACTCTCTGTGGGGCCAAGCACTGTATTAAACCCCACCCCACTGATACCTAATTATTGCAACAATCTTGCAAGGGGGGAGAATTTCAACCCATGTGACAAGTGAGTAAACAGTCTGAGAGTCAGTGAGTTTCCCAAGGTCATTTCTCAAGATTAGTCTATGGTCTTGCTGATTCCGGAATTCTGATGCTTCTAATAATACCACATGGCTTCATAAGCAGCAGACAAGATTATGAATTAGCACAGAGTTTTAAATTTAAGATTCAAGTTTCTTAGTCTTTGATATGCTGCGACTTGTTAATGAGCCTTTTTATCTTGGTCTTATTACCATCAATTACAGTCTCTCTGATTAAAATTGGAGAACATTTTTGTAGTGTCTATAATTTACTGATTTATTTTTATAAACTTTTATTGTTGAGAATATTGTAGATGTCCCCATTGCTTCCCCCCAATTACCCTCCTCTAGGGCGAGCTGATGCTAGTGCTAGGCCTGGAGCCACTTACTGAGAGGACTGGGGCACGCTGATGCAGGTGCTGCTTGCCTGAGAGATTTAGCATGAGGCAACAGAGCCCAGTTGTGTGGGGAAGCCACTAGAAATGGCCTGGATGAGCCTGCAAGGAGGGAAGGGAGGGGTGTTGGGGAATCACTAGGGTGGGGCAAAAATCCTGAGCCAGGTTGATGGAGATTCAGATGTGGCACAGCCTGTCAGCTCTGTTGCAGAAAGGGCTCAGCAAGGGACATTGTCCTCACCAGTACTTCTATCAGGGAGGAAGTTGCCTTTCCAGCTCTTGCCCTGATTCCAGACAAGTTATTCCCCTCTCAAATGTCCCAGGTTCCTTTCAAGCTGTTGCCCCAGTGCTGGAGCTCAGAGGGAGTGAGACTGAGTAAGTCCATGCATGGGCCCTTTAAGAGGAACTGCCTGGCACTCCCAAGCCTCCCTGTCACTCAGCCATACTCCCCACCCGACCCCTCCCCCAGTTTTTACAGCCAGAAGTTATGGGGACTTCTCTTCCTGGTATTGGACTGAGGGCCTGGTGTGTGGCAGGGACCACTAGCTCCTCAGGGAAACCTCCACAGCCGAGATGTCCCTCCCGATTTTAAACCACAACACGTAGGTGTGGGATCAGCTGGTTCAGCAATTCTGCATCTCTGTCTCTGTCCCTCCTACCAGTCTCAATGTGCTTCAGTTCCCTAGATTTCAGGTGTTTCTGAATGATGGTTGTTCTGTATTTTAGTTGTAAATTTTGATGAGGTTGTGGGAGGCAGCAAGTACTGCATTTATCTATGCTTCCATCTTGCCTGGAAGCCAGATATTTTCCCTATGATTTCTTACTACCTTCTGAAATGTGACATATGTGTAACTTAGGTTAAGGGATGATCTGGGTGAGCCAACATGCTATCAACAAAGCACAATCCACAGGCAGTATTACCCATTTCTCAATTAAATTCCACGGCTTTGTTATTCAGTATAATTCATGTTCAAAATTGGTTTTTGTCATAAATGTTAGAGGTGGAATGTTTCTGGTAAAATGAAAGGCATGCAGGTTATTTTGGAGGTACCCCCTCACCCCCTTCCCTGTTTTGTACAGACAGACAGCATAAGAATCCAGTGAGGCCTCGAGGTTTCCCTCAGATACGAACCGGAAGCTTTGATCCTGAAACAGTCCTGGTGTCCAGTGTGGAAGGTTCCTCAGGGCTAGATGTCGACTCTGAGGCACAGGCCCTTGCCTATGGAAATGTGTTGTATGTGCTACAAGTAAACTTATATGTAAGGTAGGATCGGAGCTCCTAAAAGCACACAGTGTGGAGACATTGCCCGGATTTGTTTCAGAAGCATTTGCTTGAGTGAGAAGTTTTGTTCTTAAGGCTTGCATTTTAACCAGCGGTAGGGTCGTGGGGACATAGCTAAACTTCATTCATCTCAAAAAATTTTGGAAGCTTCTATTTATCTCTCAAAAATATAAACATCAGAGAGGTACAGGGTCAAATTGCCTTAGGACAGTTAGCAACATTTTGTTCCATGATCCATACGGTGCTTTGAATATATACCGAACCAGGAATCTACACTAAAAAGTCTTTTGGACTTGGAGAGAAATTCAGGTGCAATTTTGTTTTTAGGGTATAAAGCACCACAAAGTTTACTATTTAACTATCAACTTTTTATTTTATTTTATCCAACCCTTTGTTTTTTCATAGTATTTTTATTGGCATAATTTCCTATTATACAGACATACTTATACCTCATAAAGCAATTTACTGACTAAAGGATTCCTTATCATTTCTTCTTCCTTAGAGCAGAGCTGGGGGTTTCTAATTATGACAACATAGAGAGGAAAAACACTGAACAGCAGCGGCTCTCAGAAAGTGAAAAAAAAAAAGAGCTTGAAGATACTTTAAATATTTGAGAGATTAAGTGAAAGTTTGCTATTGATGTCTCCTCGAGTAGTCCTTTGGGAGGCCTGAGAGAGAGTCTGGGTGTGTGTAACAAAATAAATGGAATTTACACACACACAAAAATAGAATAAAAGAGGCATCTATTGCACAATGAATCTTAATTGCAGATTACAACCTCCATATAAGCTTTAATAATTGGTAGTAGAAACACCAAGACACCTTTTTATTATATCCTATAGGCTCAGCTATTGATTCATAAGGGTGTTACAAAATGCATTAGCATTGCCCTAGCCAGTGTGGCATAGTTGGTTGGGCATAGTCCCATTCACCAAGAGGTTGCAGGTTCAATTCCCAGTCAGGGCATATGACTGGGTTGCAGGCTCAATCCCCAGTAGAGGGTGTTTCAAAATATTTTAAACAGAAAAAACAAACAGAATGCATTAGCATAATCTCAGACCAGTGGATCAACTCATACCATTCTTAACTTGGCTGTGGCAATACAACTCTTAATCAATAATATTCTCAAAGCATGAATGCCTCAATTGTCCTCTACATCACTTTAGAGCAATCCTAATTTTTTAGCATGATAATCAGAACCTTTAATGATTAGACTGGTTTCACATTCAGTTTATTTATCACCACCTTCATATCTGTAAACTTTCCTCTGTTTCTAGCTGGAGCGTGAACTTCCTAGCAACTGTCTGTACTGAATTCTCAGTCACCAAGTCAGGTTGCATGGAACCCTGGGCATAGTGACGACTGGTAAAGAGACACTACTGCTGACCAACTGGCCAGATTAGATTTCTACATTCTGAGCCACTGTACTTTACTATGTCTAATGAGAAAGTATGTCCATAAGCAAATGAGCAGGTGAATAGTAAGACCATCAAAGTTCTTTGAAAACTTGGCATTCAAAATTGCAAAAAATAGTCCAGGTCAGGTGCACTCTTGCATCCCCAAAATAAAGATAACATTGATGTATACTAATTTATCTCTACAGCCTTTACCAGTGACACCAATCATTAAACTGATTAGTTGTTGAAGTACTACTTTCATCCTATTTGCAATGGCTTCTAGAGCTTGATCTATAAGTGAGAGACAAGTTTATCATTATGATAGAGTTTGACCATCTTTTTCAAAACTTTTACCGAATACTGTACTTATTCTCACATACCCATTCCTACATACCAAATTCACAGAATCCCAAAATACAGCTCTATGGTTTATTCTTAGTTATTTGACACTTCCCCACATCAAAATACATTTGCTGCAAGTGTAGAAATTTCTCAGTAAAATAGTTTTATCCAGATTGCATACAAGAAAAATTTAAATGAGACTGTTCATATTGCTTGATCTAAAATCTACAAGTTTTACATTTGAAGATATTTTCTGAGCATAATTAAAGCAATGCTACCAATGAAAAACACACACATATAAAATGGACATGAAAAAGTTAAAGTATTATTCTAATGCAAAGTATGTTCATTGTAATTGTGGTTATATTTAATCTCTACATATTCTTTAATCCAGGTCTATGCATGTAGTAAAATTGCCCCAATTTTTCAAGCTCTGTATTTTCAAGACATGGTGGAAATAAGGACATTACATTTATTGCGCTTTGCTTGTACACACTCATATTGACTCTTGATTTATCAAGCAATAACTCTCAGGCTGCTCAAGCTCCTTCTCTTTATCTGTACATATGTGAAGTGCAGATCTTTTCTGAGCTCTTTCACATAAGAGTCTATTTTTTAGATAATTATTCCCCTTAGAAAGCTTTGCAGATTGTTGAGCTAAACTTTGACCTAGTGGCTTTAAACTACCTTCCGTTCGGCTATCCCACTCAAACAACTTACTAGTAATACAACTTCTAGAAGAAGGCCTTCCAATTATTTTAAACAATTATTCATTTTCTGCCTTCCTTCCCCAACAGTCTTCTTCAAAACACATTCCTCATATAATTCTTGGAATAAGCACTTCCTGGATGGGCAATATGTCACAGGCTCCATGTTAGACATGGAGACGCAAGTCTTAAAACAAGTGTGTGTGTGTGTGTGTGTGTGTGTGTGTGTGTGTGTGTCTATCTGTCTCCCTGCATGCATGCATGTTCATGCTTTGCACCTCCATAGGTGCACTGAGGTGACTGGCCAGACTGATGTCAGGGGTAGAGAGAGTAGAATGTTCAGGGAGAGAGAAGAAGTTTAAAGTCTATGAGGCAGGGAGGTGTGTGAAAAGCAGAGAGATGGCCTTGTGGCGCACCGATGAGATGCCAGCTTCTATTGACTGGTATTAAGTAGGTGACATGGTTCTAAGCCACCTGTCTGTCCTGTTTTCATCCTGTAAAAGCTCCTCCAATTGTCAATAATCCTCTTTAAATATAATCTAAGTCTGGATGCAGTGGCGCCGGTCCTTTTTCTGGACACAGCAGAACAGAATGTGATTCGCACCATCTTCCACTGACGATGTTGGAACTGTGAGATAAATCCTTTTTCTATTTAATTTCTACTAGTTTGCCATACCAGACACTTGAGATCTTTGAGATTCTGATCCTTTTATCTCTTTCAACCAAAACATTCATAACCCCATCAGCTTCCCACCGCCTGCTGATGTCTTTTCATGTGTTCAAGTCATTGATTAAAAAAATAAATGCTGAGTGGGATACAGTTCAAGACGAGGTCTTCGATGTCACTTAAAAGTTTTCAGTCTGCTAACCCTGATCAATAATTCAATATTTTTGGGTCAAGGCTATTCAAAAAGTTGTAAATTAATCAATTTACACTACAACAGTCATTCATCTTCCTCTTTTTTTTTCAAAGACATCATAAGGAGACTTCATAGAACTTACCATATTGCATAATTATATTATTTATTTTTTGAACACTTTTGTCCTGTCCTTTCCACTAACATTCAAGTCTAATGGAAAATTTTAAAAGTTTGTGATATGCTTTATTCTAGGAAGGAAAATGTGCTATCTCAGGGAACAATTCCAAAAGAAACCTCCCTGAAACTATTAAATCCGAAGGCACTGGGACTGAGTGTTGACCTGTGACAGTCATTGTGAGAGACCTTGAAGCAAGGTCTTTTCAAGCCATGCTTCTGCAAGGATTTACGCTAAAGTTGATATTTCTTGGTACCTTCCACACACTGAGAGGAGGTTTCCAGCCATTAACTAAGCCTAAGAGGGACTAGAACTGCATTATTTCTGCTTAAGATAGGACTCCTCTAATGGGTAATCTTTACTTCCTGTCTTCCTATTGTTATGTCCACATTTTTTTCAGCTGTGGCTCTTTCAACAAAACATCCCCTCTTTCTATCATTTATTTCACAGGCTGGGCAAACATTAAGGACTAAAGATTCTCCCTTGCCTACTAATATCCTTCTGGCCTCTTTATCCTCCATAGGCATTCCCTCAAAACAATTCTCTTTCAGCTGTAAGTCTGTTCTCTGTATCTATGAGTCTGTTTCTATTTTGTTTGTTAGTTTTTGTTTATTAGATTCCCCATGTACCCCTTGACAAACCACAGAGTAGCTTCTGTTCCCTCCAATAAAACAAAATGGCTCTTCATTTTACAGATAGCCTCTAGGCTTTCAAGGTCAGGCATTAAGGTGAGAATACTGCATATACACACAAATGTGGTAGCAGATACATCTGCTTCGCCTGGATAAGTGTAATGGAGTTTTTTTGTTTCCTCACCCTAGTGCCATAGATGCCATATTTAGTGTGATGACAACTATAGTACATCAAGATGAGTCTGGGCATTTTCTCTGGTTAATATCTTTAGGACTGCTATACTGTTATCATCCCAAAGATAGTATACACTACATAATATATATTTGTTTAAAAACCCTTTAGCTTAGGCAAGCTAGAGGAAATTTACTTATCTTTAACTGAGACCCCTACTCATTATAGTTTCTATGATGCCACACTCCCTTGAGTGTTTTCTTGTAAATATAGTCACGTTTGGCCTCTTTTCCGATCTCCTCCTCCCCCACTAGAAATATAACTGGAATGCCCCAGTGTATGTTCATATGTCTTTCTCTTTTTTCTTTGTACATGACTTTTCTAGGTGACTTTGGCCTTCGCTATGGTTCTAAATCCCATCTAGATATAGTCCAGTAATGGTGAACCTCTGACACGCGAACTTATTTTTTTGGTTTATTTTTCTTTGTTAAATGGCATTTAAATATATAAAATAAATATCAAAAATATAAATCTTAGTTTTACTATGGTTGCGAATATCAAAAAATTTCTATATGTGACACGGCACCAGAGTTAAGTTAGGGTTTTTCAAAATACTGATACGCCGAGCTCAAAAGGTTCGCCATCACTGACATAGTCTGAATATTTAGACCAAACTCCTTTGAGGTCCAGGCTGATGTAACAACATACTGTCTCAGAATTCTACTGAAGCCCCAAAGTTAGCAAAGTGGACAATACACATCTCTATAATATAAAGATATATTAAATAATACCTTGCAAGTTTAATGACCTACTGCCAGATGCTATATAAAACAGGGATTAATTGAAGAAGGAAAGACTGAGTTATGATTGCAGGCACAGGAGACGAGTGTCAAAACTTTTCCCTCTCCCTTGGTGAAGAGAAAAATAAAAGGGATTCTCTCTTTTCATGACAAGCACTTATCAAAAAGGGAGACTGACTTTGCCCTCTGGGCTGGCTACGTGCTAAACTATGGAATCGTGCAGAATCAATGTCATTGTAATAGTAGGGAGCTTTTGAGAGATGGTTATGTAGCTGATGGACTTTGGCAGTAGATTGAAAATAGAATTGCAGACTGCTTCTCTTCTGGGCCATTATGTAGAAAGGAAAAAGACATAAAAGCAAGGGGGCAGGGCAGAGAGAGAGAGAGAGAGCTCAGCAATTGGCAAGCTGTCTATATACTCTGGAGGAACAAGGATGACTGAATCTCTCGAGACACTTATGTTGAGAATATTAATGATTTTGTCTTTGTCAAAGCTGATGATGAACATTGGAAGCTTTTGGTGCCGTCCTTTCTTAAAGGGGACAATTGCTAGAAAAAATTTCCAACATCTAACTACCATTCATCAGGTCTCATTTAGAATCATTCTTCAGGACATTAAAGATTAATGTGAAAAATCTGTTGGTGTGGGAGACTGATAATAACCACATGTTTGGCCTTTGTCCCATTGGGAGGTGGGGGTCTAATTTTCTACCCTTTGACCTCTGTAAGAGTTTTCTGTTTGGACAAACAGGGTAAGTTGGAAGGGGTGCTGTGCCAGAGTTCTGGAATGAGCCATAAAGCTTTGACAGCTTCTACTTCCTGTTTTTTTTGTGTGTGTGTGTGTGTGTTTTGTTTTTTTTTTAAACACTTGCTCTTAGAACTAGTTACCAAGTAAGAAGTCTGACTGTTTTGAGACCTCCACACTGTGAGAGTATATACCCAAGCCATGAAGAGACACCCTGGGCCTGGAGGACACGCTGCCTCCTGGGGAGAAGGAAAAGCCAAAGAGGCTAAACATTACACCACAAGGCGAAGAAGCCAGTTTTGAAGTGGCACCTCCATTCTTAACTGATATAGCTGACACTATGTCAATCAGAGACCAACTGGCTAGATGAGTTCTTCTGAAATTCCTCACCCTAAAAATTATGAAGGAAATGAAGTGATTCTTCTGAGACACTAAAAATGGTTTTTTGCTTTTTTTTCCTTACATAGCAATAGATAGCATAATAATTAGGAAAAGAACACTAGGGATAATTTCCCAGAGTGAAAACTTTTATCTCTCCTAGATTTTTTTTTCTCTATAGCTGTCCTCATAAATAACTTCAGTTGTGAATAGTTGGCCTGCAGATATCTTCATTGTAAATGCTTCCATTTCCATAATATGGTGATTATTTAGTTTGCTAATGCAAATTAAAGAGTTGATTGTAAAATGAAGATAAAGAGAATGAATGCTTTAGAGTTGTTTTATGACTGTTAGATGTGGAAAAGGAAGATAAAGTGTTAAATAGACTCACATGGTATTTGGATGTGAATTTTAAACAAAGCTAATTTTACACATAACAGTTGCTTCAGAAAGATTCTATTTACAGAGTTTCTGTGGTTAGCAACAAACTCTCACCTCTACTAACTCACCCAATAAAAATATGCAGTTAGAGTCATGCCAAAACAGTCGTACCTACTTATATTATCAGTAATACAAATGTGTTATATTTGTCAAATAAATGAAAATTCTTCCTTTTGAATTTGAATTTTGAGAGTGGCTTACGTGGGCAGTCAGTATAAGTGAGGACTGCTGAAAATCAATAATTTGCATTCCTAAATGTGTATGTCAATTAAAACCTTAGTGAGAAAAGAGAAAGACTTTGAATGGATGTAGGAATTTTAGTAAAATTGCTTTGCACAGTGTTCTGCTGTGTCCTATTTTCTTGAGATAAGCCTTCCATGATGCAAGTTAAGAATAGAGATGAGTTGCCTGGATGCAAAGAAGAATAAGAACAACAGTAACAACCACTGAAATATAAGCCTGCTGATAGCACAGTCAGGTGGTGTATAGAGATAGCTCAAGAGGAGGGGGGTAATCAGCACGCTAGGCTTTTCTCTAGTGTTCAGAATATTCTTCTGTCTTGGTAGCATCTTCTGGATGACCACTGCATAGCTTAGGTGGCCATGTTATCGGACAAATGCGTGGATGGTCTTTCTCCCTTGCTAGTAGGAGAGGGATTCTTGGGGTGCCGCTGGAATAAGCATTTCCAGAGGCCCCCACTGGAGAATGAGACATGGTAGAAAGCTTTATTATCAATAGAATTATGTTCCTCAGTTTCCAAAGTCCCATTTCCCTTAATTCAGTCGTGGAAGATGTGCAGCTAGGGATTCAGCAGAGCTAGAAGCAAAGGCCGTGTCCAGAGTTTCCATTCCATGTTGGAATCAGGTCTGGTACAGCATCAGGCTAGTTGTAATCCATTGGTCCACTGTGGGGTCCACATGGCCGTGAGCCATATGGGCAAATGCAGGGGTATGAGAGTCCCACAGCCAGGAGCACACGAGGCAAGAGCACAGGAGTGGGAACCAAGAGAGCAAACTCCATTAGGAGATTAAATATCTTAAACCTTTCTGAGCTTGTAGTGGCCCCACCTACTCTGGTTTGTAGTGGCCATGTCTTCTCTGGTCAGTCCCAGGTGTGACTGACAGACAAGTACCTTCCCTATTTCACCCGGACTTTACAGGGCGTGTGTCTAAACTGCAGCTCTCTGGCAAAGCTGCACAAATAAATGCCTATAATACTTGGCCTCCCCTTTGCTCCTTTACAGTTATCCAAAACTAGGTTAAATTACAATGATATCAGTAACTGTATTATCCAAATCCATACTTTTGGGGCGGGAGTTTTGCCATCACTACAGATGTGCGAATATGAGGAGAAAAATCTTTAATGGATAAAAGTAGATTATTTTTAGATTTTTGATTCATCCATGAAAAAACTTTAATAAGGATACAGGTACCACAAAGTTGAGACTCTCCCATAAGTAACGTCAATACTGTCCTCACTTAAACTAGGAATGACTGTAACATTATTGAATAAATCATATTCTGCCCAGAAGCAAAACATTTCAAGTGCTATTACAGGAGGTTCCAGGTACTCGATGGCAAGGAAAAGATCAGCAAGACTATGTAAACTGTATTTATAAAATATGATTCACACACCAAGCCTGGAAAAAATTCTCAACTTCACACTTTGGAAAATACAGTTGGATTCCTTTTTTATTGCCAGATAGGGGCATAGCTATTCACTAGGAGGTGCTAGGTCTGCAGTTTTGAAAACTCACCAAAGGTAGGACACAGCATTTTTAATGTCAGAGGGGATTTAGTGGGAGATTTTTGATGAGCGAGGAGTAACCCTCCTCAAGATCTCTTTGTGGGCGGTCACCTTGGTAAACAGCAATCAGAAGTACCACCTCTCAGCAGATGTTAGGTCACGGATGTGGCATGAATCATTCATGCAAGGTCTCCTTGCCACCCTGGGATTGCAGGACCTCACAGTGAGTAGGAAATGAAATAAGGCTCATGCCCGATTCTTCCTTTAATGCCCTATCAAGCTTTTCTTACAGAGGTTTAAGCAATCTTGGCTGAGTGCTTAACACTGTGGAAGCCAAACAGAAACTGTTACTGCTCATATGGTGCTTTTCTCCACGAATAAAGAGAACCTATTTTCCCCTGTCAATGTTATATCTTTCAAAAGCATAATAATGATATATACAAAAATACTTTTCCTTGTACAATAAGGGAAAAGATAATAAAATAAAACAAATAAAAGGGGAAACAGCAGATTTTGGATACCTTTTTGACTCTTTTTGATAAGAGTCCATTTTTAAACACATGACATCAATTCAAATGAATGACTTGGACAAGCTGAGTTCAAGCTCTCCAATGGTGTGTGAGTTACAGATAATAGAGGGCAAAATCACAGGCCACTGTGAGTTAGGGGTTCGGGTCATGCTGGGGGCTGATTGGTGGGAGGTGAGGCCAAGGTCCTAAGTCATTTCTTCAAGTGTTGAGGACAGCTGTGAGGGCTGTGCTGGTGTCCCTCTGTCTTGTTTCATAAAAAAGTAGCAGCGGATCATTCCACCTTAGGGCTTAGGAGATGAAACAGAACGTGGGTCAAGATGTTATCTTTAGCTTAACAGAAATCCATACCATGTTACCCTTAGGCAAGGCATGGCCATCTGGCTACCTCAAGGGGTTAGTGACTAGTAAGGAAAAGGGTTAAAGAAACTGAATAGAGTGCTGTGGCTACATACAGAATCAAAATCCTACATTAAATCAGGACCCTAGGTTTCATTGTCAGCATTAGGCACCCGGAGAGATCAGTTATCTTTTCAGTGGTCGGCAAACTCATTAGTCAACAGAGCCAAATATCAACAGTACAACGATTGAAATTTCTTTTGAGAGCCAAATTTTTTAAACTTAAACTATATAGGTAGGTACATTGTTATTAACTTAATTAGGGTACTCCTAAGGCTTAGGAAGAGCCACATTCAAGGGGCCAAAGAGCCACATGTGGCTTGAGAGTCGCAGTTTGCCGACCAAGGCTTTAGGTAAACTCCAATTTGCATAAAATCGCCAGTGGAGTTAACAGTATATCACATAGGGTTAAATTCCCCCTTGGATTAGCAGAGCCTCAGTGGGAGGAGTTAGAAACAGGATTAGGCAGACAGGAAAAGGGGTGAAAGGAAGGAGGAAATATGGATATGACTGTTGGAGACAGCTAAAACTGTTACAGGATTCCAGGGCAGGAGAAATAGGGAAACAGACAGGAAAGTTAAAACAAGGTCAAACAGTGTGGGCAGTTTGCAGCCAGCTTGTAACTACTAGTAACAAGCCATTATCTTCCCCAGCCAAGGACACGGGGCAAATGGTTAAAAAACCTCCCTAATGAGAGAATGCAGAAAGGGAGGGGAAAAGAGGAAAGGAAAAAAAAAAAAAAGGGGGCCATTTTACTCCCTAAGCAGAGAAGCCAGCAACCCCAAGGCATGGCAAGATAAAGTTGCCACGTGCTTTTCATGAATTCTGGGAGGGCCACAACAAAGTAAAAGAAGGGACCTTGAGAGATAATCAGAACCTAAGTAGTCAGCAGAGGAATTTTGAAGCCTATGGACAGGAGGGTATATAGCGCCTCAGACCCCCACCCAACTTGCTCTTCAGATTAGCTGAGAGCCCCTCTGTGCTTCATAACCCAGATGCATAGGTTTGCTTGCTTTGTTTTTGTTTTCAATAAAGATGCATGCTTTAATTGCTTTAATAAATTGGCTTGTCACAACGCAGTCAAGGTCTCTCATATAAATTCATTTATATGAGAAGACAAGGATCGAGGTTGGGGACAGCCCTCCCCCACTGGCTCAGGGGGCTGTCCTGTCCGGTAACACCTCTCTGGTGTCCGTGAGAGGTGCCTATGCCATAAGGATCAGATGGTCTTTTTGGTTCCTGGACCCAATGTCAATGCTTGTGTGTTTGTGGGGCGGGGAAGACTCCTACACCATTAACAATTCTCAGGACACCAGCTGGGTGTCCTACAATACAACTCAATTCTGACACTCCCTTTCAAGGAGATAGCAACAGATTCCACAGGTTAAGAACTGGGTCCCAGGAGACTGCCCTTCACACCCCCTATCAGATGCAAGTTGATACATGTTCTTCTAACCAACCAGCTACCAATTGGAGGTTTCAAGGACACCCTCCAATGCAGGATCCCAATCTCAAATCTAGGTTGTTACCTGTATATCTGACCCGCTGGCTTTAAACAGAAGTTCCCATGACCTCCTCTGTAAGCTTGTTTAATTTGCCAAAGCAGTTCAAATAACTCAGAGAAGCATTTACCCACCGGATTACTGGTTTATTTATGAAAGAGTATAACTCAGGAACAGGAATGGCCAGATTAAAGAGATGCATACAAAGGCCAAGGAATGAGTAAAGGACATAGAGCTTCCATGCCTCCTCCAGGCATGCCAGGCTCTCGCAATGGAGAAAGAACATCCATGCATTTCTCTAATAACACCATGACTGATGATTAAATTTAGTTTTAACATCTTATCTCTAGAAATTCTCTCTCTCTCAGAGACCTAGCCTTTTCCCTGAATAATCAGCCACCTCAGAGACAGCAGAAGACAGTAGCCCAGACTTGACTAATGGTCACATGGTCTGGAGCTCTGGCAAGCTAAAGGTCACATCTTTATCTAACTTAAGTTTCAGCTCCTGAGCTCTAAGATAGAATGACCTCCTGGCTACTTTCACATAAGAACGGACAGAGAGACGCCAGAAAAGACCTCAGAGGTGTCCTCAAGATCTGAAGAAATGATTCATTACCTTTACCTCACCTCTAACCAATTGGCCCCTAGCACCATGACCCCAAACCCTTAGCTCAAGATGTCTTGAGAATTTTCCCTATATAATCTGTAACCTACAAACCATCAGAGAATCAGGTCTTTAGCATTAGTTGGCTTGGCTAATGCAATGTTAAACCATGTTCTCTTCTGTACTGCAAACTGCTGCTCTTGCATTTCTTTGGGCCAGTGTTTTTAGGCATGAGGGCACAAGGAACACTGTGGTTCCAGTAACAGGTTCCCAGAAGACTTGCCCTTCTTTCGATTTATCCATGACTTTGGACGTGTGAGTCATGCAACATGAGTAATATTCCTGAAAACTTAGCACCAATTATCTCATATAATAAAAGGCTAATATGCAAATAGACTGAACTGTGGAACAACCGGAACAACCGAACAACTGGGTGCTATGATGTGCACTGATCACCAGGAGGCATGTGTGGAACATGGCAGGCGTTGGCTGTGGTGGGATGGTGGAGCAGGTGAGCGGGGGTGTCAGACCAAGGTGGGGCACCGGTTGCTTTCATTGGGGCGAACCTCTGGTGGTTACTGAAAATTCTTTGCTCCCTCACACCACAGTCCTGCCCAGCACTCGCACCTGCTGCCAGCGCCTACCCGACTCGAACCCACTGTTGGCGCCTGACACTGGCCCCAATCGCTCAGCGCCGTCAGCGGGTGTGAGCAGTGGCTGCCAGCCGTGATCGCCCCTCAGGGCTTCTCCACCTCCCCCTGCTCCTGAGGGGCTATCAGAGCAACAGCTGCCACCCACACCCACTGACGGTGCTGGCCCTGCTTGCACCCACTGATGGCGCTGGCTCCAAGGCAGACAGGGGACTGGGGGCCACGGAGGGAGGGCCTGGGCAGAGGCATGGAGGATAGGCCGAGACCTGCTCCTATGCCTACGGAGGCCTCGTGGCCCACAGTTCCTTTCACGGTGCACGAATTCGCGCACTGGGCCCCTGGTATCTTATAACTACTAATCTAGCACATCAGAGCAATGCACATTTAACAAGTGGGAAAGCAAAAATTTGCCAAGAAAAGCAGATGTTGGGTTGCAACATTTATTACAACTAATGTATTGATTATGCCTAATATGGTAATTTGTAAGTGAATAACATCTCTTTCATTAACATCACCTCTCATATTCCTTTTGTCCATATTTCACCAGTCTAGCCTTTCCTCTGTATTTTAAACTTTTATGTGGGATCAAAACCTTCATAAAATGACCACATTTCCAACCTATTAAAACGAATCCAAGTTTAGACAAATGAAGCCAATATGCCAACTCCTACTGAATCAATGTGGGATTAACATATTTGTAAAAAGCAGATTGGAGATGTAGGGTTCTAAGTTCAACAAGTATCCCAGATTCAACTAGTGTCTCAGATTAAAAATATACATTTCTTTAATGGAGTGGTTTGGGATCTGTTTTAAAAGATGTGAGAATATTGTCATGATGATAATTATTACATATTGTAGAACAGTGAGCACTGGCTAAACAAACATTTTGGCTACTTTCCCAAAGTACTCCAAAACAGCATGAAAAAGGCTTAGAGGGTTTCACTCCTTTAACAACTTGAGGATTCTTTTTAAAGATTCTCACTTTCAAAGTTAGAATTAAATGCCTGTTAAATAACAAAATTCAACTGAGTAAAATTTAAAGCTCTTGTTGGCTTTAATGAAGGATTCGTGAATCTAGCCAGTAGGAAGGAGCTCTGAAGAGTTGTACAAAGAGGAGGCTTGTAAAGGCAGAAGAGGGCCCTAGCTGGTTTTGCTCAGTGGATAGAGCATCGGCCTGTGGACTGAAGGGCCCCAGGTTTGATTCCAGTGAAGAGCACATGCCTGGGTTGCAGGTTTGATCCCCAGTAGAGGGCATGCAGGAGGCAGCCAATCAATGATCCTCTCTCATCATTGGTTTTTCTATCCCTCGCTCCCTCTCCCTTCCTCTCTGAAATCAATATATATATATATATATATATATATATATATATATAGGCAGAAGAGGGATGGGGGAGAGTGGATTGTGTCAGGGTAACCTACCTATGAGCATGGAAGAGGGGCTTTTATCAGGCATATTCCACACTGATTGCTTAAAATTCCACTCCTGAGAGAGGCTGAAACTGCAATGAGGTTAGGTACTAAGTCTGGGTTTGGGACTATGGTCTTAGCACAGTTGCATTGGCATTTGCATTTATTTCACTGCCTGAAGTGAGTTGTAATGGCAAGTCCTCACCTACAGTGCTGAGGGTGGAAAGAACATATGCATGGATCTTCCTGGAGACTGAGAGGTTGGGTCAGCCAACATGTCCTGCACATGGCATTACAGTCCTGGGAAGGCACTTACAGGAGAGTCCTTTTCAACTCTCAATTAACTGTGCAGAGCATTCATGGTAAAAGAGGAGGCATGCCCTCTGTTTGGCCAAACTTCACATGAAGATCAAGGTCCTTAATTCAGAACAGAACACCAGTTCTTATTCCTTCTTAAAAACAGCTTTTATGAAACTATGTTGTCCTTAGTGTGAAAGTTTAAATTGACAAAGGGCTCTTAAAAGTATTTCAAAGGTGTGCTTTCATCACAATGTGGTGGGCAGTCATCAGAATATTAATGCTAGAAATGTCTCTTTCTCAAAAGTAATTTTTTCTCAACGTGAAGGAAATGGCTTTAGCATTCATTGACTGTCTTCATTCAAAGCTTCTACTTCAATCTCCAGATTTTTTTTCTCTTTGCAATTCATCTGCTCCCTCCCTTCTCTTCATATTCCCACCTCACTTCTTTATGTAGCATGAATATATTCTCTGTTTTTACTCTTAACTGTCTTTGCTCTTCCTCTCCTCTGTGATTACCAAGATTCACAAACAGGACTGAAATGTGAGTGAAAATGACTTAATAAGGATTTACCTATTCAGAAATATTTGTTTTCAGTGATGTTTGATGACTTCTCCTGAGAAAAAGGTATTCAAAGTGTTGCCCTAGTCATCTCTGAGCAAAGCATTTCAAATTGGCTAAGCAGCTGCTTAAAGGAGAGCTAGAAACTGACATGAACAATAAGATTTCCTGCAGCGGTAAACACAGCAATGCTTTTATCTTGTAACGCTCTGAGGGCAATGCCTGCATTTCCAGCAAAGGCCATTCAGAGTGCAGGTTAGCAAGGAGACCTCTAGCCCTTTTAAGACAGCATGCGTGAACAACATGTTGGTTTCCATTCATCAGTTGGCTTTTAGATGTTTCTACTTTGAAGAGCAGAACTGTGTAACTGTGCCATTTGAAATTCCTATGCGTTATAATAAATCTTCTTGAAAAAAGTTGACTGTTCTTTCAAGGGAATAAAGTTTTATTTCATACAAGGAGTTTTAATTGATGTATTAGAGAGAACAAATGCCCTAAAAATACTGCTCGAAATGTTTTACCCACCACTAGCCTCGTCAGAGGAAAAAGACTATCTAACCCTCCTGTAATCTAGCCAGGTAAAAAAAAAATTCTTTATATTTACCTTAAAGATGTATGTAAATTTGCTGTTTCTTCCTTAGTACTATCCATATTTAATTTAGAAGTTATGTGTTTTTAAATAATGCAGCTTAATATCCCCTCTAATTTTTCAGGGGGGAAAATCTGCTTTAAAAAGTATCAGTTTATCATTTGGTTGTACGCATGCTCCGGGGCTGTACTACCAGTCCAAGATGCACAGGCCAAAGAAGGTGCTGGTTCAGGCAATTTCTTATTTGGGACGAGATATAGTCTATCCTCCTTCATATGTTATGTTACTGAATGCACCTTAAAAGATACTCTTTACTTCCAATTATTTATTGAGTTCCCTGCTATGCGTGCATTCTGTGGATGAGGCTAGTACAGGAGACAATTAAAGGAAGTTGTCCTCACAGTGGTCGTATTTTATGAAAACTGCAGACAATTAACAATGTAGATAAAGAAACAAACTAACAAGCTAGTTGCAGATCTCAACAGACCCTGGAGGAAACACACAAGGTGATGCGATAAAAATCTAGGAAGAAGTATCATTAGATAATTAACCCCAAGAAAACCTTTTTGGGAAGGCAATGGTTGTGGGAACACCTGAAAGACAGGAAAAGGAACTCTGTAAAGCCAGTGAATCCTGATCACATTTTTATGGATGAAAAGGAAAGATTTAAAACCAGAGACATTTCATAGGAAATTGATTATTGGGTCTCTTTCACTACTTCATTTAGAGATCAGCCAGAAGTTATTCTGTTATGAGTGATCTATTCCTGGTTTCTATGTGCAAAGCTGGGCTTTCTAATACTTTCGTGTCATAGCTATATCACACTTTCTGGCAGAATACACCTGTTATTAGTACACTCTAATATTAATTTTGTCAGCACAGGCTTTATTGGAGGGTTCATATTTGAGAATCTCTCTGGCTTTGGTACATACAAATCATTTTGTATGTTTTCTCCAGGAAAATACGGAAAGAAGCAATGTTGTTTTACCATCTAAATCAGCGGTTCCCAACCTGTGGGTCGCGACCCCTTTGGGGGTCGAACAACCCTTTCACAGGGGTCGCCTAAATACATCCTGCATATCAGATATTTACATTATGATTCATAACAGTAGCAACATTACAGTTATGAAGTAGCAACGAACATAATTTAATGGTGGGGGTCACCACAACATGAGGAACTGTACGAAAGGGTTGCAGCATTAGGAAGGCTGAGGACCACTGATCTAAATAAAAGAATCCCTTTTCACTCCTTTCATCAAAAAGTTAAGCATACAGAACACACACACCAGAATACGTTCAACTTCTGACAATTTTCTTCAAACGGAATTTCAAATGGAAAACAAATGCTACCAAAATGTAGTAACAGAAAAATTCTGGTCGAACACAAATTTGGAGGCCAGGTTGTCCCCCAAAAGGGCCTTTTCCTGCCATGCTTCATGTTCCGCATCTCCTTTCTCCGGCAGCAAACCCTGAGCAGCTTGACAATTGTAATCGTCCACTGAGGCTCCTCAGAGCATGAAATGAAAACAATTTCTTAGAGTGCTGCAAAAGCCTGCAACATCCTTTCCAGCCTTACCCTTATTATTTTGAAAACAAGGAGAGTATCTATGAACTGTTATCGACTCCAACCACATGGATACCTTGATGGGAATTGAGACTATTAAATATTAGCAATATTTGTTTTATTTCTGTATATTGTCTGAAATGGTCATTAGTAGGAGGTTTAGCTTATCAACACCTAGTACGGTGTTCAATTAGAACACTGTGGTGGTCACTTGCCAGTATCTAAGGCAGCACACTGCATTGGTATCAAGCATCTCCAGGTGCCCGTAAAGCACATGCAGAATTCAGAGCAGCTGACCTAAACTGTGGAATGGTTCATTGCAGTCAATCTTACAGAGAAAAATGATAGAAGATGAATGGTATAAATACTTCCCTGTATTACGTCCTTCCAAGTATTTCGTTTGAAATTTTAGCCTCCAAGTATGTCTTAGGAAGAAAAAGTATAATTTTGAACTGATCTATGTTAACAGATAAAAATTTAAATTTATTTGAATAAACATTGAAACTGGTTAGGAGCACTTTGAAGACAAACAAAAGGCTTTTATAGAGTAGATGCAGAATCAAAGCAAAAAAATTATTTGACTATAGCTTAAGCAGTGGCCTTATTTTAGGAATGTCTTGTTGGGTGTTTGTTGATTGGCTGTTCTTTTTTTTATTATTGAAAATATTACAAATAGTGGTACATATGTCTCCTTTTTCCCCTATTGACCTCCCCCCGGCTTCCCCCACCCCCAGGCACATGCCCTCACCCCCCTAAATGTCTGTGCCCTCTGGATATGCTAAAATGCATATATACGAGTCCTTTGGTTGAGCACTTACCCTCACCTCCAACGCTCCACTTTTTCAATAAATATGAATGCAGTTACAATTGATTTTGGCTTAGATTTCAAGTTTTATGTAGACAACCAAAGCAGCAGAGCCACCTCAATTTAATGATGTTCTTTTTCATTACTTTTGCTACTTCTCCCTTTCATTATCCTCTTATATATGAGCAGTTGACCAGAAATTTATTATTAGTGCTATTCTCAGTCATGATCAGGGTTAACTTGTTCGTACTTCATTGTAAAATTCATTGGTTTTGATATCAGGTTCACGGGAATGTTTTTTTTCTGTTTATCTTGTCCACCTTGTTTCTGTTTCTCCTAGTGAGAAACAACATCTGATGCAGTGAGAACAACATCTGATGCACTGTTGATGGTTGTGAACAGGTATTTAAAGCCCTTGAGAGAACACAGTGCACTGGGTAGACTACAATGGTGAGGATCAGGTGTACAAGAGACTGAAGTATCTATGCTCCTTAGCCAGGGACCCCATGAACCAAACCACTTGGTATCAAGTAAATCAAAGCATGCACCTGAAGAGACATCAACCTGTTTCGGCCAAGTGGCTTGTTAGCTAATTTCATGTATCTGAGTCTCCGTAATACCCATGGTGTTGATTCATATACAGCCGGAGATATTTGCTATGGAACAAATTTCACCTTACTCGGTCCACAAGTAATCTAAGCAGTTCTATTACCTAAAACCACCTCAGCAAGAGAGCATAGGCACTTTTGTTGGTGTTGCCACTGTTCCAAATTTTGACCATTCTAATAAGTGTCTAGTACTATCTCATTTCTTATAATTTGCATCCTCCTTACATTATATGATGTGGAGCATCTTTTCATATTGACATCTGTATATCTTTCTTGCCTACTTTTTTTATTATCATGGAAAACTGGACCAATGTCCCAATGGAAAAATCTTATCATGACTGTTGGGTAAAATTTCTGAACTATAATCGACAACTCATAGCTTATTGTGTTAAGGGAAAACAAAATGCAAGAATCCTGTGCCTGAAGTCTATCAGAGACTGTCTTGAAGATGTATTGAACCTGCAAAAGTTCTTCCCTACTACATCCACAGCATCCATTCAACATTGTCTTCTAAGAGAAACTTCTGGTTTATATACTTGTTTAATAAAGAAATGAAAATTTCTGCAGTTTAGTTTCTATTTCCCTTTCTCCTAACACTTACCCACAGTGGTAGGCAGAATAATGGAGCCCAGAGATGTCCACAGACTAATTCTCACAGACCCTGTGAATATATTGCCTTCTGAGGCTAAAGAGACTTTGCAGATAAAATCAAGGTTGAACACTCTGACATGAAGAGATTATACTGTAATATTTAGGTGGGTCCAATTTAATTACATAAGACCTTAAAAGAAGAGACCATTTCTGGCTGCAAACATTCAGAGAGATGGAAGCACACAAAGGGTTTAACTGATTCTGTCTGCCTTTGAGGCAAGAGGAAGGTTGCTATGAGCCAAAGAATGAGGGAGACCTCGCAGAACCAGAAAAGTCAAATAAATGTCCTCCACTAAAGCCTCTGGAAAAGAATGTAGCCCTGTTGAGATCTTGATTTTAGCCTACTAAGACCCATGTCACACTTCTGACCTACAGAACTAGAAGATAATTAACTTGTATTGTTTAATCTACCACACCTGTGGTAATTTATTATGAGAGCAATAAAAAATACTTTTAGAACCTTCACAAATGTAGCACAATTCACATACTTCTTTATTCTCACAGACCATAATCTAAAATTGTCTAGATATAAATAGAAACTAAAATCTAAGGCAGACAATAGAGTTGTTTGACATTAGACAAAATGCCTACTTTTTAAAAAATAAAGCAAATTTTTAAAGAAACAGCATTTAATCTGTTTTCATTACCTCTTTGTCTTTGGGAAAATAATTTATGAGGTAAAGTAATACATTTTAAGAAAGAAACACTAATCGATAGTTTAATCATTTCTTTACTCAATATTTTTAAATAGTGGAAGGACAAACATTTTGCAAA
>NW_005872415.1:35702-37137 GCF_000147115.1 Myotis lucifugus
ACAGAGCATTTTATTTCTGTTTTGTTCCTCCATACAATAAACCCTCAATATGTTGCTGACTAACTTCTCAAGGTAACAAAAGTAGAAACCACCTGCTCAGGGACCAAAATTTTTCTTGAAACCTCATATACAGTATTACTGCAGCTACACTGTATTCATGTAGCACCTTTATTTCCAGATTTAAAGCCAAACTGCAAGGACTACAAATCACCTTTATACCTGTCTATAGACACGGAGGCAGAATGTGCGGTACATAATATCAACCTGTTTGCCTTACTCAAGAACTGAAATAAAACATACTTGTGCAAACTAAAAAGATCCTTCAAGTAGGGCCAGGCAGTGGCTCCCCATCTTGACTGTACATCATAATCACATGGACTATTCAGTCTCCATATTGGGAATATGGTAGTTCTACTACAATTGGTCAGGGAATTACACTTAATGCCCAAACAAGGAGAGTAGGTCTGACCTACTTGGAAAAAAAAATAGTTGACTCAGGTGGAGAATTTTTTCTAGAATTAAGAGGTAGTTTCAGATAAATCTTACCCTGGATAAAAGTTTAATCACTGAGGGCTGTTCTCTTGTCTTACTGTGTTAAAAACACCACCAAAACACGCTAAGATGTCTTTAATTTCATTCAGGGAAAACCATGAGTTCACCATGATGCCTCTCTCTTTAGACTAGGTTGAACTCAGCCATGACAAGTTTTAAACCATGAGCATAGTTGAGAGAGATGAACCCCAATTGGGCAGCTGTGAGCCCTGGGGCGGGGGGACTAACCCACTACAGAGGCTGATCTGGGAAGGGTAGCCACATACTCCAAGACAAGGAGACCATTAACCCCTGGAAGAAGGGAGGAACGGAAATCTCTAGTGTTTCCCTGGGTGGGCACAAACATATGTGTGTATTTCTGAAAATGGCATGGCAGACCAGAGTATACCAGCAGAGAAGACCATGTGTGACACCAAAAAACACGACCACTCTGTGTGTCCAGAGTGAAGATGAGTTTATAGACATCAGTGGTCGTCTTTCCTGAACCCACTGCTTTCTGGAAACAAAGTGTGTGACCATTAACAAATTGTTTTAAGCATAAGTTTTCTTATTGTAAAAATGAAGGTAATAATAAACATAAAGTAATTTATCTGGATATCTAAACCCTGGAAGCAACACCAAAATGAAATTGCCCTAAAAAGCTTTGTATAAAAATAGCCTCATACAAATAACCTTAAAGGTAATAGAGTGAGGGTTTTTTTCCCCTTTCATATGCCTCACAAAGTTTATTTTTATTTTTAATATATCTTATTGATGTTTTACAGAGAAGAAGGGAGAGGGATAGAGAGTTAGAAACATCGATCAGCTGCCTCCTGCACGCCCCCTACTGGAGATGTGCCCACAACCAAGGTACATGTCCTTGACCAGAATGAAACCTGTGACC
>NW_005872415.1:37333-51010 GCF_000147115.1 Myotis lucifugus
ATCTGAGTGCATAGTTACGTGCCCGTAATTTGCTGTTTTATGGCACACAACCACAAAACTGACATTGGGCCCCAGGGCGCATGGCATAGCAAAAAGAACGCCCAGTTCAAACTGTGGGGGACGGGGGTATATGAATCCTTCGGGTTAATTCTAATGAAATGTAGTAGAAAGAGTACTAAATTTGTAATCAAGGGACTTGGGCGCTTTAGCCTATCACCTGTTATGGATTTGTTTGGCAAGTCACTTTTGACTAAAATATGAAAAAGCAGTTATATACAAATGATTTCCATTATTATTAATTTTGTAACAGTGTCTCTCTTTTCCCCCCCGAGGGAAATCAAACTTACCTCAGCTATATGTAGGGATCTCAGTCAATGCAAGTCCCCGTCCTTATGTAAGTTAGGGTCCAGGGAAGTGCTGCCTGGTTGTATCCCTCTTACTTTATCTCCTATTCCTCCATAAAACCCCACCGCCAAATCCAAGAAACATCTAAGGCAAACCATTAATTCCTAAACATTAAATATATTTTTAAACCACTCTTAATGTCCCAGACACTGTCCACAGCTAGCTTTGAAAATTCTTTAAACATTTAAGCTAAAATATTTGTTCCCTCCCCCGCTCTCTCTCCCCCCACCTCTTTCTTCCTTATTAACAGCACCCCACATTGGAAGACAGAAGGCATATAGAATGTTCAGTTTAAGCCTTCATTCCCTGCACAGCTTTATACATATGGCTAGCAAGGAAATGGAAACAAAACTCATAATTTACCCTGGGGAAGTTTTTTAAAGAGTCTGAGCTCACCACATTGTCTCGCCCCAATAACATGAAGTGAAAACAATGGCCAGAGGTCTAGTGTACCTCTTGGAAATATGGAGAGACCTTAAAGATGGAAGTCAAGCATTAGGGGAGGTTGAGCAGTGGGGGAAAGACCAGGCCCTATTGAAGGTTCAGCAGGCAAACCTCATCTCAGCATCAGAGTGACCACCACTAGACTTCTTTTATTTGAAACATAAATAAAACATGACCTGTTTAAGCCACTGATATTAGGAATGCCCTGATAGTTCTTAACCCGTTCTAGACCAAAAATAGAAAAGTATAGAATTACAATTTCTACTTCTACCTTTCCTTTTATTTGAAACACCCTACAATACTATAGAAAGAGGCTCATAACTTTTTAAAAAATGACTCTTAGAAAATTGATGGCCACGCATAAAAGCAACCAAACATTTTGGGCAAATGAGGAATAGTCTATGAACTCCATGGAATAGTGAACAGACACACTGACAAATAAGGTAGGCAGAAACCTAGGTCACCACTGGAACTGTGTTTTTATATTTTTAGAGGGAATAAAGAAGACACGTAGGTTTGAAAGTTCACTGGACCACATAGCCACTCTCCCTGTTAGACATGCACAGAACCACTGTGATTCTCAATTTTCTCATCTGGAGATTTCATCATTACACACAGAATCGCAATGCAATTCAATGACATAATTCTGCACAGAACATTTTAACACAGCAATATAGTTAGTGCTCAATAAATTAAAGTCACTTTTGTTCTTTATCATCAGCACACTTCCTTCCATTACTTATCAGCAGGCTGTTTCAGTTTACTGGTTGAATGAAATGTGGAAACAAATGACTTCAAATGTTTCCTCACAAATCAAACACTCTTTGACCCAAGGCACATATAAATGACTTTCATGGTAGCAGCCTAGACTACGTCACTTTCCCTGTGCCTGCTTATACATTTTCTACTTCAATTTTTAGTCTTTAAAAGTCTAATAATTTGAGATATGTTGTGCTCTTGATTGACAATAAAGGTAAAGCAGGTGTTAAGGAGTGGTATATTCCACAATGCGGGGGCACCAGATTGCTTTATTCTAAACCCTACTTGCTCTGTGGACTTTGGTGTAGTGGGATAAATATAGGTGATCAGAAGGAGAGTACGGGGTTTCAGTGAATGGAGTTCTTTGCAGGGGGGCGGTCGGCATGAGCAGGTCTGCCCTAGAATAGAGCCCACTAAGTAGAAATAACTATAATAAAGAGTTTAGGAGAAATAGAAAGGTATAAGCTCAAACTGTACTGATCTGAGTAAGGATCAAAGAGACAAAATACCTCCCTGGATCAAAATCTCCCTGAAAACTGAGATTATCTCTGAACGGTTCATTACTATGTCCCCAGCAATTGGCCAGGGACTGACAGGTAGCAGATCATCAGGAAATATTTCTTAAATGTTCAACAACTTGCAGATTTTCTCAATACAAAGTGTAAGTACCAGGGAAAACCAAGGTCTTCTGATTCTAACTCTGGTGCCTATTCTTTTTGTTGTTGTTGTTGTTGTTTTTAGTTTTGTTTTCCCCCATCATTTGCACATGTTTTAGCTCCCCTGCCTACCACAGTAAATATCGGTGAACGAGTGAACAAATGAACAAAGTCATGAATACTTACTCTGCTTCTGTGAATATGCCATGGTACAGACAGAAGCAGAAAAAGAAAAGAAAAATGAGAACTGTCTCTGCTCCTTTCCCGCCCCTCCCCTCCTTTTTCTCTGCCTCCACCCACTCCAACACCCACCCACCATTCAAACCCAATCCAACAAGATCCTAAATCAGAGCAGGCTCTGGGGGAACAAGAATGAGGCGTTTGGCCTTGGTATTTTTATTTTAATATGTGTACTTGCAAAGGACAAAAGAAAGGTCGGGAAGCAAACAATGCAGGGAGCAGTTGAAAAAAAATCGTAATTGTAGGAGAAAGCAGGGCTCTCTCTGACAGGAGTGACTAAGGATGAGCAAACCCGGAGCAGCTGCTGTGAAGGGATTCGTCTGAGCCACAGTTTAGAGGAGAGCACCAAAGCTGTTTTGCTGCTTAACACATTAAATATGCACAAAAAGGGATGCGAGTAAATCATGCCTCATTGCAGGAGTCCTAATATGTGCCAGCAGGTGCTGCCTGAGTCAGACGTCTTCCAAAAACCATCTAGGCTAGAAAATGTGGCAGGAAGTCAAACAAGTTGGACCATTCCCTGTCTGCTTGGGTGGGAGCCATTTGCTAGGGGAACAGGCTTCTTTTTTATCTGAAACGCATCGATGTGGGAGTTCTGTGCAAAATGGTCTTGCAAAGGAGAGAAAAAAAATGCAGAAAAGAAAAGGACAGCCTTTGGAGAGGAGACAAACTAACTCAGAACAAAGATGAAGCCGTTTCTCCCAGGAATAGCTCTCCTCTCCGACTGAGATGTGTTCAGTCTCCAGCAGGTCCCCAGTCCACTGCAGTGGCTCACCAAATGTTTGAAGCTTTACTTTAAAAGACTATGTTAAAAAAAAAGAAAGTGGGGCTGGAGGAAGATTTCGGGAACTCCAGCTCAGCTTCTTTCACTCTCTGATTGTTAATAAACTCTAGTTGCCCTTGTTTTGCTATAGCTTTATCTCTCATTTAAATAACTAGAGGCCAGGTGCATGAAATTCATGCACAGATAGGGTCCCTAGGCCTGGCTGGCGATCAGGGCC
Source organism: Myotis lucifugus (assembly GCF_000147115.1). Classification (NCBI taxonomy): domain Eukaryota; kingdom Metazoa; phylum Chordata; class Mammalia; order Chiroptera; family Vespertilionidae; genus Myotis; species Myotis lucifugus. The sequence continues at coordinate 40,839 of NW_005872415.1, forward strand.
AATTGAGGCCTTTGGGGCCTTCCTTCATTCCCTGCCATCCTCTGGTGGTCAGCACACATCATAGTGAGCAATAGAAATCTCGGTCTCCTGGTTGAACTCCCGTGGCGATACTTTGCATATTAGCCTTTTATATATCTAGATGTAAATAATACTGTTTCTATTACTACTGAAACAATGAATGTTGACAAGAAGGGAAAATAGCAAAGTACCAAAAGCCAGTCTGCATAAATTACTGTTGTGATTGTGAGATTTAATATTGAGGTGACTTTGAGCATATCATCTAACCTCTCGTGGCCTCAGTTTCTTCAACTGTAAACTAAGGATATTAATAGAGCCTAACTCACAGGATTTTATGAGAACTAAATGAGTTAATTTATGAAAAGAACTTACACAGTGACCTGGACATATTAACACAGTGACCTGGACCATATTAATGCCTGCAAGTACACATATTAAATTATTGCACAAAATGCCAAAACTCTAATAATATTAATACAACCAACAGAAATAAGCAGAAAATAATTATTATCCATAATCCCACTCCTAGGAGTGATAGTCATTGTAGAATTTTGATATTTTGTAAGTTCTCTTTTTCAACACTGATATGACTAATATGATTAATTATAATAACCATAACACAAATATCATATTTTTGACATGAAGTTTGCAGTTCAAATTTTTATCTTATCTAATTGTTATATAATTCCAATTAAGTTGGTGAGTTATTAGCTCAGTTTTAGAAATAAACACATCTAGCATTAGTGTGTTTGGTAGGCAATCTTTTGAGATGATTCCCAATGCCTCATACTGTCTTTATAACCCCTTCCTTTGAGTGTGAGCAGAAATATGATAGTATTTTACTCCTGTGATTAGGGTACTTTCAATGGCAAAGGTAGGGGGATTTTGCAGACATAACCAGCACTCCAAATCACTTGATTTTGCGTTAGTCAAAGGTAGATTATCCTGGGTGAGCCTAATCTATACAAGTAAGACACTCTTGTTGGTCTTGGAGAAGCAAAATGGCATGTAGTAGAGAGGCTCACATGTCAGGGATTGATGGGTAGCCTCCCGTGGTGGTGGGCCTCAACTGAATTCCGCCAACTGAAAATGACCTTAAAAGAGGACCTCAAGCCTCAGGTGAGTACACAACCTTGTGAGACACTGCACAAACTCAGCTAAGCTGCACATGAAACTATAATAATAAAAGCATAATATGCTAAGTAGACCGGAAGTCCTTCCAGACGATCTTCCAGACGAAGCCAGGGCCGCGAGGGAAGCCTGGGTCCCGGGTGCCAGAGGGAAGCTGGTGCTGGCAGCTGGGGGAAGGAAGGCCTACTCTTGCACAAATTTCATGCATCAGGCCTCTAGTAAGGTAATAAGATATGTGTTATTTGGAGCCACTATGTCAATGATACACACCATATGAACAATCAGGAAAAACAATACAGGTTGGTAAAAGTATAATTAAGTAGCTTAATATGAATAAATAACAGAACCAATTATTGAATCCAGGTCTTAGTGATGTCTAAGAAAGTGTGTTTAATCTATACTGTAGGCTTTCATTCAGACAGATGTAATGTACATTTTTAAATATACCACGTAAATATTATCTGTTGAGTTTATTCCACTGCTTGGTATACAATCCAATAACCTAATGTTGGATATTTAGCTTGTTTGCTATTAAGAAACAGTGCTACAAAAAATATACTTCAAACTAAATCTTTCATTGAATTTCCTTAGTAAATTCTCTAGGATCCAATGCTGAATTAAAAAGCATGTGCATATTTAAAACATTTACCCTCTTCCTAATATTGATATGACCAACAACCCCACTGGGATACACATGAGTATTGAGTTTATTTCCTCTCCAGAATATGTTAGGTATTAAAATGTATGTTATATCCAAACTCTTAAAATCTGTAACTGTAAGAAAAAATGTTATGCAATTCAGGAAAATATAACTATGATTAACTCTGCACAAAAAAAGTGCTTTAAAACCTTTCTATGTCAAGTAATGCAAAACAAAAACATATTACCTTACTCCCTAAAGGGCATATACCAATCCCAGAAAAAGTGTGACAGCCAATTAATGACCATTGGTAACTGTTGGAATATTACCACAGACTGTCACTGCTTGGATATGCCAAGATCAGCTGTGGCCCAGAGCACCAGGACCACAGATTTGCTTGACACAGGCCAAATGGAAATTCTGTGACACAATTTCAAATTCCCAAGAGTATTAAACTAATGTGCTTTAAGCCAAAAATCTACTTCCATTCTTACAGGACTGGGCAGGGGACTGAAGGTCATAATTCAGCCTTCACCAGGTCAGAGAGGAGAAGCAGAGACAAGTTATCCATTGATTCACAATTACAATTAATATTTCCTTGGAGAAACTTATATACTCTGAATTTGGGGGTTTTAAAATGTTTCTTTAAAGAAAGATAAAATGATTTTGTAAAAACTTTTCATTTTAAAATAAGTATAGATTCATAGGAGGTTGAAAAGAAATGTGTAATGCAGTCCTGTGTACATTTGTCCCAGCCCTACCCCCGAATGTCAACAATTTATACGCTAGTATCAAAAGCAAACATTTGGTATTTGTAAAATTCATAGCTTGTTCAAGATCCATCAATTATACATAAACTCATTTGTGTTTGTTTATGTTTTTGTACAGCTCTATAAAATTTTAATATCTGAGTAGCCTTCTATAACAACCACCACAATTTTATCCAACCGTACTGTCACTGCAGAATTCACTCTGGCTACCCCTTTTAGACACACTGATCTCCAGACCTTTACTCTAACCTCCTGCCACCACTAATATTGTCTTCATCATTATAGTTAGATTATAATGAGTGTTTTGAAAATAAAATAATGCAGTACATATCATTTTGAAATAGGAATGTTTTTTAAAAATTCAGCATAATTTCCATAGGATTAGTTGTGTGTGTCAAAGTTTGGTGTGTAATATTGCTGAGTGGTAGTTCACAGTATGACAGTATGGATGTACCAATCAATGTTTACCCATTCACCTATTGAAGGACATTTGAGTATTTTCCAATTTGGGGCTATTATGAATAAAGTTGCTGTATATATTCATGTGTAGGTTCTTGCATGAAAATAAGTCTTAGTTTCTATGAAATAAATGCCCCAGTGCAATTTCTGTGTCATACTGTAAGACTATTTTTAAAATTAATTTCCAAACTATTTTCTCAAGTAGTTGTACCATTTTACATTATCATCAGCAATGCATGAGTGAACCAATACTTCCACACCCTTGCCAGCATTTGGTATTATCAAAAATTTTCATTTTATCAATTCTGATATGTGCATAGCAGTATCTAATTGTAGTTAATTTGTATTTTCCTAATGAGTATTATTTCCCATCTGTCTATCCTCTTTGATGGATGTCTGTGCATGCATTTGCCCATATTATAATTGAATTGTACTTTTACTGATGAGTTTTTCATTTTATATATATTCTAAATATGTTTAATATGTGCTTTGTAATATATTTCTTCAAGTCTATAGCTTGTCGTTGCACCCCTTGAACATAAGGCATGTCACAGATGCAAAGTTTTTATTTTTTGACGAGGCACTCTGTAATCTTTGGCCAATCATTAAACTTCTTTGATGAATAAACTTCAGTTTCCTCATTTAAAAAAATAGGAATATAATACCTAACTCACCGAATACTTGTGAGGGTTCACGAGATGTATAAAAAGCTAGCATAGGTTGGCGCTCAATGAATGCTAGTTATAGGTGGAATCCAAAGGAAATCTTTTAAAATCTCTTGCCATCAAGAACCTATTAAGAAGTTACCATAGGGCTGATTTTAATAGTCACTTTTTCTCCCTTTACTTGCCTTGTGGCTGAGTGCTAATTACCCACATGCCTACAACAAGTCTAATTTCCAGACTGAAATTTCTCTCTCTGCTGCTCAAGGTGTAAACACTGATACATTCCTGACCTCCCCTTGGCCATCATAATTCCCTGAGGCATTTTCAGCTGCCCTGAAATTGACATATACCTATCAGCTTCGCAAAGCACTGGAGTGAAGGCTTTCAAAAAACTTTTTTCTAATTACTACAAAGTGCCAGCTCCCATGGACAGTGTGGCATCCTCTCCTTCATGCCAATGCTAGTCACTTCCTAAAAATTATCTTTTTAAACAGAAGAACTCAATCCTGACATATCCTTTGACATATCACTTGACCCATAAAACTGACATTTTAAGTTATTTATTTGAGGTAATGAATCCATCTGCTTAGTCAAGAAGTTGAAAAACATGGGCCTCTTTTAAGTTTATTTCCTTTATTCAGGCGCCTCTTCACATGATTTGTAAATGTGATTTGCATAGATGAGAGAAGAGGGCAGAGAGAAAGTGTGTACCTGTTTCATTTATTTATTAATAAATATTGAAAGTCAACATTTATCCAGATATTGGCTCTATGTAAGGTCTCTGGTTTCTCAAAGTGTGTATTACTTACCTATTTTTATGTCACAATAATTCCACAAACAGCCAATTAAAACAACACAGTTTTATCCTAGTTGGTGTGGGTAAGAGGTGTGGCCATGGCTTTGCTCTGCTTCAGGATAACATCTGAAAGCAGATGCTAAGTCCTGGTTGTAGTCTCTGCTCAACACTTCCATGGCAAAGGTCCACAGCTATGCTCTAATGCTGACCTGGATATTGACAGAATTCAGTCCCTCACACAGGCTGCTGGATTGACGGCTTTAGTTTCTTGTTGGCTATTGACAGTGTCCACTCACAGTTCATTGTCACATAGGTGACTCCGTAAGGAAACTTACAATATTGCAGCTTATTTCATCTAACCCAGGAAGAGAAATACTGCTGGCAAGACAAAAGCCATAATTTTATTGAGTTTAATCACAAAAGTGACAGCCATCCCCTCTGCCATATTGGATAGAAGCAAGTCATGAGTCTTGCCAACATTCAAAGGGAGAGAATTATATAAGATGAAACTACCAGGAGACACAAAAAATTGAGGGCCATTTTAGAATCTGCACACCACTGAGTCTAAAATCCAATAGAGGTTTATAAATATAGATAAGCCATTACAATATAGTTTTAACCTATTTGATAATTTCAATTATCCTGACAGCTAGATATTATATATCACATGACGCATGAGGATATTGAGCCTCAATATTACATCTAAAGCACTCAGCAGCCAATAAAGATGGTATTTGAACTTAGGGTTAAGTTTATTAGAGCATAACTATACTTCAAAAATAATAATAGAAGAATCTATCTCTAGAAATCATATGGGTATTATAAAGATAATCCTATATAATAAAAGCCTAATATGCAAATTGATCAAACAGCAGAAAGACGGGTGGAACGACTGGTCACTATGATGCACATTGACCACCAGGGGGCAGATGCTCACCAGGGGGCAGATGCTCAGTGCAGGAGCTTCCCCAAGCCAGCAGACCCCAGGCCAGCCAAGGCAGGTGCCAGTGGGGGCCCCCCAGTCATCCTGCTGGTCACCCCACAAAGAGAGGCAACCGGCAGTGGTGGTGAGGGGGTGGGGCCAGTGAGGGGGCAGGGCCAGGCTGGCCAAGGAAGGTGCCAGTGGGCCCTCCTCCCCCATCGCCCTGCCAGTTGCCCCACAGATCGGCCCTGATCTCTGGCCAGGCCCAGGGACTCCATCTATACATGAATTTCATGCATTGGGCCTCTAGTAGCAAATAATATAAAATATTTTACCACAATAAATTCAATAAGTTACACAAAATTGGAACATATTTTGAAAACAAAATTTACCAGTTTGTTGGCTTATTAATTACACAAATAATAGATAACTAATACATGTATGAAGTTAAATATACACCTATCCTTTGTTTTTTGTTTTAAATGAGTGGTCACTCCTTGGAGCACTAAAGAGTTCCTGAATCAAGGCTGTCCCTGCAAATCTAAAAATGACTCATGGAAAGACCTGATATAGAAGGCTTTACACAGCAAATTTATAGTAACTAGATAAACTGATCATATATCTCTGGAATCTGAACTGAAGACTAGAGACGTAATTGAATAGTATTGAGATAGTATAGAGTACTATGAAAAAAATAAACAAAAACTGAGATGTTATGACAGAGGACAGCCAATCTAGTTTTCCTTAATATTAATGCCACACCTGTCACTTTGGGAATCTTTTTAAATGAAGATTTGGAAATAGTAGGATCAGAGTAGGGCCTGAGATTCTGCATTTATAACACGCTTCCAAATGAAGTCAGTGTTGCTCGTCCAATGACCAAGTTTGATAAATAAGGATGTGGCCCATAAAAGTTGTCAGTCTTTATAACGTTCTCTGATCCTCAGGGCTTTCAAATTCCAGTTCTAATCTACGTACAACTGGCCCCTGTTTTTCAGGTTTTCTGCTTATCACAGAAAATCAACAAATAATAAATTTTATAAAATGGTTTTCTGACACCATGGAAGGTCTAATAATACATTTTTAGAGCAAGTTGCCTTGGGTACTACCCCTTGCTAAATATTTTAAAGTGAATTCTCATGGATTTTAATCTTGAAAAATATATGGCAGATACAACAAAGTTTTGGAACCTCTGAGCTCTACATTTAGACTCCTATTTCTGCTTGTATCGCCTGGTATTTCTCTTCAGCTAAGGTGTTTCCCATGTGATAGTCACCATAGCAGTAGTTGGAGAACTAAGCAATTCTAAAGGAATGTCTAGCCAGGTATGTGTATCACAAATATTGCACGACACAAAGCTATGCCAAAAAATTATATATATTGTATAATGAAATCCACATTTATCATGATACTAGACTCTACGTAACTAGAGGCCCGATGCATGAAATTCGTGCAAGAGTAGGCCTTCCTTCACCCAGCTGCCAGCACCAGCTTCCCTCTGGCACCTGGGAACCGGGCTTCCCTCACAGCCCTGGCTTCGTCCGGAAGGTCGTCTGGTCTAATTAGCATATTATAATTAGCATATTATGCTTTTATTATTATAGATTCTATCCTTTTATTAGTTAAACCTGACATCCATACCCTTATGGGATTTAGGGGCATGGAGACGGGATTTAGGGGCATGGAGACCCAACCTAGATTTGACCCCAAAAAACTTGCTCTCCTTCTGTGACCATATGCAGTATACCTAAGAGGACAACAGGATGAGCAAAATGGTTCAGTCTAAATTCCACAGATTTTTTTTCTACCCCAAGCAAGTAGAAACTCAGCACAGCATAGACTACATAGATGAAACAAATCCAAAAAAGACAGGAGAGGGTAGCATGAGATAGTACTAAATCCATCTTCACTATGCCCCATTATCCAATGATCCAGAGCAGTGGCTCCCAAGCAGTGGAGGTAAGACAGGCAGAATTGTTTCAAGGCTACTGTGAATTCCTGTGAGCGTGAAACACCGCTGCAAAGAGCCTAGAGGTTTTGTGTTAATGAATATTACACATATGTTTTAATTTTTATATAAATGTAATGAATGCATTATAAAATCATTAAAACTTATTACTGAATTCACAAGAGATTTCCCTGTTCTTTGAGGTTAGTTCAGAAATTATTATATCATTCATCTACTCAATTTGTTCATTTTCTCCAGAGCTTCTGATCACCGAATAAGAAACATTTGCTTGAAGTTATTCCAAGAGGTAAATATCTATGTTCAACTTTGTAAATATCACCTTTTAGGGTTTAGGTCCAACCAAGACATTGACTGTCTAGGAAAATGAGAAAAGTTATGATTCCTCTGCACTACTGAGAAATGACACATCATAAAGTGATATTTGTTTCCAAAGGAACATAAAACAGCCACTTAAGCATGGGAGGCACAGGATGGCACTGCATCTGTTTCCCATTGCTCTTTCCTTTATAAGATGTGCCTGTTGCAGCAAACAGAATGGGCAAGGCAAAGGAAGAAGCAGAGGGCGGTTGGCCAGCTACCCTCCACTTTAAAAAAGAAAGAAGAAACAGGGTCACACAGCAATCATTGTAAACACATTTGGAAAAGAGTAGGGACCTAAGAGACGTGGCATATTAAGGCATTCCTAAGTTGTTAGCTTCCTGTGGCTGAATCAACAAATTTAATATAGTTGAGTGATTGGAGATAGAAAACTGAAGAGGGAGGGGGAAAGAGATCCTGCATATGTCCGGAGATCTGGGAATCTGAGCATCTCAGGGGTGAGCTCAAATCAGGGGGAAGAGCGCCATCTATTGAATATCTGCTACTACTTGCTACAAGCTGTCTGAATCCTTGACTTCCTTTCCAAGTAGTCTGACCTTCCTAATCTTCTACAAGCCTAACCGCTGAAACTGACAGTAAGCATCTTACTTACGTTGTTCTTCATGGACCATATTTATGTGGCTGTTGTGCAAACTTCCTCTTAAGAATGGCATGGAAAACACAGTTGAAAACCCCTCCACAAGGTTTCACACCAATAGACTATTAGATATCTTTTTAAAGCAAAGCCTACTTGATTTTTTTTTCTTTTGATGGTGCCACAACATTCCTGTCCACAAAAAATGTGGGTATTTTGTCAAGTGCCTGCTCACTTTGTAAGTGGGCTCGGGGTTGAACTCGTAAACCTCCTTGAGACATCACACTTCCCTTGTAGCGTTCACGCATGCTTGCTATCGTGACAAAGTTATTTGGGGTTAATTCTCATCACTCAGTTTTGAAAGTAAGAATACCTTGTAGTGCCTCAATTCTTTCCATGAGAGGTTTGGAGGGATTTTTTCACTATAATCAGAAACCTCAGGCAGTATTTTTTACCCTCTCACCTTCTCAGAGGTCGAAACCCTCTACCACAGTAAGGATAGCCGTTGTACATAAATTCAACCTGATTTCGGTTGGCATTCCAGCAGTATTTCTCGCTGTTTGCCATATATTTCTGTTTTTTGGCCCCTGGAATTCAAGTTGAAACACATTTTTGTATAACAATATTTATTAGAAATACTTAGGGGGAAAAATGAAGCTGCCATTATTATTATTAGTAGTAGTAGTAGTATCATTGTCATTATCATAGGGGTAGTGGTACTAATTATTATGGATAGTCTCTGGTAGTGTTTGAGGAGATATCTCCACACATTCTGACGGATGAATGCACTCAGGAGAAATGTAACGATGTGGAAAGCCACAACCAAGCTCTTATCAATTTGTCACTGCTATGCACAGATTTCTGCTGGACAGTCTGGAAGCAGTCACCTAAACAAAAGGATACATCTGACAGATTAAAAGAAACATAATGCTCTTCTCAACCGCCTCCTTTAAAGGAAAGTAAAATTGTTTTGTACTGTTCTGAAAGCATGAAAAGAAACAGTCAGTAGAGTGTTCTTCTGAGAGTTGGGAAATGATCAGGGCTCATTCTTTATGAAAGCACTTGAACACTTGATTCTGAGATTTTTATTCTTCTGAATTTCAAAGCTTGTCGATGAATTACCCTTTGACGGTGATTTGCCCAAACAAAACAGCCACTGAAAATTTAGGAGACTCAAGGAAGAAAATCTTTTTTTCTCTAAACTTTTAAAATTACCTAAAAAAATTCATATACTTGGCTTATTATTATGATCTCCTTACTACCAACAGAACAAAGGCTAAGATTTTTACCAAACTGCTTAAGCAACTCCACTGGCACCTGAGTAATATTAACCATCAGTTCATCCGGTTTCTGGTGACTCAACTCTGTGAACCCACCAGTCTGATCAGGATGGTGTTTACCTTATTATGTTCACTCTTATTTCTGTTTCTCTCGTACTATTTAAGCTGGTATTCTTCCATACTTCTCTAATTGTGTCAATCTTTGCTCCATCCATCCATCCATCTATCTGATATGCCCATGAAAGTCTTATCTCCTCTTTGAATCTTTTTTTATTGCCCACTCAGAGGTAATCATTTCTCTCTGAATATCATATAATTTATTGTTGATTTTCTATTGATTCCTATCTACACAACTTCATTCAATGGTTCAAAGCTAATAATAATAAGTTAACTTCCATAGGAATATAAATGAAACATCTATGAACTGTGCTTTTGTCCTGGAGGGCAGTATCCTGAGGATAGTAATCATTTCTTATAGTAGACTAGAGACCTGGTGCACGAATTCATGCACAGGTGGGGTTCCTTGTCCTGGCCAATGATCAAGGCCTATTGGGGGGCCAGCTGGCAGGG
>NW_005872415.1:51552-53596 GCF_000147115.1 Myotis lucifugus
GTAGCCTTCATCTTAGCCAGAAAAGGGAGAACACGAGGAGCTCAAGTGGGAAGGTGTAAGAGCTAGGCCCCCAAAGTAGCACATAGTATTCCCATTCATAATTCCTTGTTCAGAACTGAATCCCATGGCTACACGCAATTGCAAGGGTGGGTGGGAAATATCATCGGTTTGTGTGCTCAGGAAAAAAAGACAACTCATTTAGGAAGAACAGTTAAATGTGCTTTAAGGATTACAGAAATTATCTATTATAATCCATTGGTAATATAATGCTTTATATTATATTAGAGGCCCAATGCACGAAATTCGTGCACTCGGTGAGGGGGGGGGGATCCCTCAGCCCGAATTTCGAGAGGGCACAGGCCAGGCTGAGGGACCCCACCAGTGCATGATCAGGGCCGGGGAGGGACATGGGAGGTTGGCCAGCCAGGGAGGGACCTTGGGAGGTTTCCAGGGTGTCCAGCCCCTCTGCTCAGTCTCGAGCAGCAAGCTAACCTACCAGTCGGAGTTTCTGCCCCCTGGTGGTTAATGCATGTCATAGCGACTGGTCAACTGGTCAACTGTGTGCCCCCTGATGGTCAGCGCATGCAATAGTGAGTGGTTGAGTGGTCTTAGCATATCATTAGCATATTACGCTTTGATTGGTTGAACGGACGACCGGAAGACTGGACACTTGGCATATTAGGCTTTTATTATATAGGATTCTATACTACTTATACGCCATTATTATTACACTAGAGGCCTGGTGCACGAATTCGTGCACAGGTAGGGTCCAGCTTGCCCCAATGGCAGCCAATCAGGCCAGGCCGACTGAGGGGAGGGACCGTGGGCGGTTGGCCAGCTGACCCCGCCCCCAAACGGGTGAGGGGGCCAATCAGGGGCAGGAATGGCCAGGAGGAGAGCCAGCAGGAGGTTATGGGGGGCTGATCGGGCCACCGCAGTGCGTGTCATAGCAACTGTGGTTGTTCCGGTCATTCTGGTCGTTCCATCATTCCAGTTGCTTGGCTTTTATATATATATAGATGACTCTATTATAGTCTACTTACATATAATTTAAGGACTCATAGGAAGTAAATTAGGGCCAAGCAGGGAAGATGCAGGAGGAGGGAAACAGTGAGGTCTGTTATAACAGAGGTCAACTGAAGCAGTGACTTCAGTGAGAAACAAATGTATCCAAATCAGTCTATGGCAAAATTCCCAATTCTTAAACTATTCTCTGGAGTATAGATTCTGGAATGGGAAGAGAGATGACGTCCACTCCAGGCTCTTTATTACTGTTCCAGTAAGAACAAGGAAAAGGATAAGGAACAAATTGAGGGCATAAACCTGGTCTGTCCAATGTCCAATGAAAATATGAAAAAGCCTTAAGAATTCCAGAAAGAAGGAACCAAATAAGGAGAGTGTTTTCCTCTACCAACTCTGCTCTTTCCAAAATGGTGAAATATTTAGAAATTAAACTCCTTTTCGTAATATCCACGTTGGCTGTGCTCCATTTTCCCCCTAGAAATTGGCTGGTCATGCATGCAACATGTAGTTGGATTAATCATGCAGTTACATTATTGCAATACCTGTGGAACAGGTAGAACTAGTTGGAAAACTAACAGAGATTGTTTACCTTTAGTTTGCCATGCTAGACATAGAATATGCACCCAATAGCTGCCTACTGAGTTAATTTGTAATTGCTTTGAAGAAATGAATTTCATATTCCAAAGAGCAGAAATTGCTAGATTAACCATGTCTGGAGCTAGATGTACCTTATTTATGACATAGATGCACATTTTACTGTTATAATAAAAAATATTGGCTTCTATGCATAGCAACACAAAACTGCTAGGTGACATTGTCAACTGAATGCACATATAACTTAATTTCCTAAAAGAAAAAGCTTTCTGTATTTAGAATTAGATATTAACAGATGTGTATCAGAACTCTGGTGAGACAGTCTCTTTGAATATGTACAATATTTATCTATTGTTGACATTTTATATCTATGTTTCTTGCAAAATCCATTACCAGAGAAAAAAGTAGTCTTTCAACATTAAAAAAT
>NW_005872415.1:56517-57463 GCF_000147115.1 Myotis lucifugus
AATGGATGAAATATAGTGCATGCTACCATAAACTATCCTGTGTGGTATTTTAATGGTGAATGCATGACAATAAACGTTAGCCAAAACCCACATGACTAAACAGCACAAATAGTGAACTTTAACATATGAATATTTTAAAAAAGTCATTTAGGAGGTCAGGAAACCTGAGGAAGGAATGCAGATTGATTAATCATATCAAATTGTGAAACAACCTTATTGAATGGTGTAGTTGGGGGAAGTATTGACTTCAGAAAATGCGTAAGACTAAAGGCAAAAGAAACTAAACATAAGCACGGTACCCTAGTTGAAAAATTATTTCCTATGAGGAAAGAGATGAACAATTTTGATACTGCTATACATGTATAAAGGAACTCAACAATTAAGTAAACAGATGGCACATGTAGGAGTCAGATTTCTCAAGTTATAGTGTTAATTTGCAGATTAACAATGGGAAGAGGCTAGAATAATCTACGTGATAGTAGATTAGAGTTAGAGACATCAGTGTAAACTCATGTTTGGATTAATATTGATACCAATGGTTAAATACATAAATATGTGTGTGGCTCTTTACTCTATTAGCTGAGAAGTTATCCCTAGCACCATATCTTGATTGATTTACTACTTTCCAATAAAAGAAACCAGATTTCCTTGGAGAAGTGGTTGATAGTAGCACTGGGCTGGAACTATACAAAATATGCTGCCATTACAGAAACTAAGAAATTGCTACAAGCAAATAATTTTTTTAAAAACCCACATTGATTGGACTATGTCACAGGAACACAGAGACCATTGAAAATAGCTCCTAAAGGCAAAATTGGAACAATTTGAATAACCTAGTAAATAAGTAGTGTTGATTATAACTCAAAATATAAAATATATATCCATATATCCATACTATATTAATAAATAATTGAGTACAGTAGAATCTTGATATGAGACAAATATT
>NW_005872415.1:66283-67642 GCF_000147115.1 Myotis lucifugus
CTTGAGTCCACAGGCTGATGCTCTATCCACTGAGCCAAACCGGTTAGGGCAATTATGAATTTCGTGCACTGGGCTACTGAGTATTACCTCTAAACTACCTTTAATTTCTCCCTATCACTCTCAGCTTGATTCTTTTTTTTCTAGATCCTAAAACATAGAAGGAAAATTAAGTTTAATCATTACCACTGGTAAAGAAAAAAAATTCTCTGTAGATATCAACCTTATAACCCACACCCAGTCCAAAACTATTTATAGAAAAGTCCTTAGGAAGTCATTTGTGTAATGCAGTGGTTCTCAACCTGTGGGTCTCGACCCCTTTGGTGGTCGAACGACCCTTTCACAGGGGTCTCCTAAGACCATCCTGCATATCAGATATTTACATTACGATTCATAACAGTAGCAACATTGCAGTTATGAAGTAGCAACGAAAATAATTTTATGGTTGGGTCACAACATGAGGAACTGTATTTAAAGGGCCAGACGGCTGAGAACCACTGTAATGGGTCAATAAGTATGTGAGAGCTGCTCCCACTAAAACTGAATACGGTGAATCTACCGCTCATTGGAAAAAAACCTTAAGAAATAAAGGCATATTTTATGAATAATCAAAACATATAAATAACAATACATGCAACTTAGTAACAATAAAAGCTAACTATTTAACTAGTATATTTTCCAGTATTTCAGTTCTCTTTATGGTTTAAATGACCAATTTAAATTCTTTAGGTGGTTGGATTAGTCTCTCACTTATTTTCCTAATCCTATTGCATGCTTTATCATATATTTTGATGGAGTACATGTATGTGTGAGAAAGTATGTGTGAGAATGTGTGTATGTGTGCATTTGTGTGAGTTTAAGAGAGACTGTTTCAGCCATAAACACTTTTCACTCATTAAGTGCCCTATAATTATATAGAAATGCTTTTGTTACAAGCATATTTTTGAAACTCAAAGTGGGGTTCTTGGACCAGTCGCATTGGCTTCAAGTGGAAATTGTTAGAAATATAGGATTTTGGTGTCTGAACACAATGTACTGCATAAGAGTCTCCATTTTCACATGATCCTCAGGTTATTTCTGTGCACATTACATTTTTAGTAATACTGCTCTAGAGCATGCTGCTACTGCTGTATCTTGGGTTATTATCACTGTTATAAATCTTTCTCTTTCTCTTTCATCATCTGGCATTTTGAACAGCGTCATACTATATTGTCCTGTCTGGGTTTTCTTTAGACAGTGATATCTATGTTAGCAATCCCAGTGTTCCTGCTTAATCTTGTTTCCATTATCACTGTCACAAATAGCACTTCTCTTGGGCACTTCCCTTATCAGTGGAGTTTCAAGGTTTCAAAGACCCTTTAT
>NW_005872415.1:67742-69591 GCF_000147115.1 Myotis lucifugus
GACAAGAAATAAATTAGTATTCTTCCTATCTGGTTTACTATTTCTATTTTTAACGTTTTAGTTCCTATTTCTCCTCCTTTTAAGCTAAACAGTCTTTTTAAAAAATATATTTATTGATTTCAGAGAGGAAGGGAGAGGGAGAGAGAGAAAAACATCAATGATGAGAGAGAATCATTGATTAGCTGCCTCCTGCACACCCCCTACTGGGAACTCAGGCACATGCCCTGGATGGGGATGGAACCCAGGACCCTTCAGTCTGCAGGCCGACACTCTATCCACTGAGCCAAACCAGCTAGGGCTAAGCTAAACAGTCTTTGGCAAATTACAAAACTTCTCTTTGTGCCATGCCATACGTTTGGCCTGGCCATACATTTTGTTGTGAGGGGGCAATGAACTCTGCCAAGCACCCAGAAAAGCACTTCCCACACAGCTGGCTCTCAAATATGCCAGTGCCCTGTCCCTCCTCCCAGGTAGAGGTGGAGCAGGAAACAGCATGTCTGTTTCTCACGCTCTCAGCTCATCCTGAACCGCTGCCTCCTTGGAGACAAGCCCCTGCAGCTCAGCTTCATCCTGGCTGCCACGCGAGGTTCTGTAAGCTGTTTAGGACCCAGGACCTTTAATCACTGAGGTGGTCCCTAGCTTTCCCGAGTTCTGAAAGGTGGCACTTATGTAGGCTTAAATTTTGTTTTTCTTCCAAGACTTCATAAAAATAAGGGGATATGACCAAGATCTGCCTAAGAGTGTCATGAGAAAATTACACATTTTTACATTTCCTTGTCTAATATGCGCCATCAGTTCCTGTTTGACTCTTTTGTGCAGAAAATTGCTTTTCTGAGGCAAGGGTGCTTGTTCTTTAACTTACTGATCAAAGAACAATAGATGTTGAGAAAGATTGGGATGATGGTGAGTTCAGGCGTCTATCTTATCACTAATATATTTTAATTATGCCTTAGATACTGTACATATAGAGATGATAAGTCAAATAGCACTCTTCTCCTCATGGAGCTGAAATTCATGTGAGGAAAAAAGATAATTAACAAATTAAAAGACAAAAGCTATCACTTTAGGGAGTGATGAATGTTATGAGAAAAATAAGATAAGGTAATGTAATGAATTTTATGCGAAAATTGCCCCAATTCTCTAGCTCTTCCTATATCAGTGTTCTCTGTGATGTGGCTTTGTAGTTCCTCCCAGCAGAAATTATGGTCTATTTGTCCACCTTTTCACTCTGGGTTGTCTTTGTGACCTGTTCTGGCAGGAAATATGACAGAAATGACTAGTGTCAGTTCTGTTGATGGGCCTCAAAAGCTCTCTAGTGCTTTCAATAGCTCTTTTGGAACAAGCCTTAACTTACCTGCTAGATAATGAGAGACATATGGCCCAGACACCAGCATTAACCATGCATCAGCCAGCCAACCACCGGATATGTGAGGGAAGCCCCCCTAGACTCGTCAGTCCCCCAGCCAACACACCAGCTGATGCAGGAAAGAACCTTGCCAAGATCAGCTGAGCCTGCCTGGCCCAGACCCTCAAACCCACAGAATTGTCCAGAGACCTGTGGGAAATAATGGATAATTTCTGGTTTAATCTTCTGAATTTTAGGGTGGTCTGTTAGGCATCGACTGATAACAGATAGAGATGATATACTAGAAATAACTGGGAGAGAGTATGGATGTTAGACGGGGTCTAGCAGAGAAGGGCTGCTATTTGAGTTAAGAAATGACAGGAAGATGTCCGCCATGGAGACATTTGAGAGAGGTCCAGACAATGTACAACAAGGACCACAGCACTAAGGAGGTATCAGAGAAAGTATGTTAAAGAACAGGGGAGGCCAGGTGGCTTCAGAAAC
>NW_005872415.1:69691-76338 GCF_000147115.1 Myotis lucifugus
CCACTGTTGAGATAAGCAGATATCTACTCACGTGAGTTACTTAGGCTTTTTCTGAGGAGTTTGCCTTGTCCAGGTATAAGGAACATAAATTAAAGAGGACACATATACTTAAGACCAAATCATTTTCTTGGAGTTAATGGCAGCTACTTGTGAGTCTGACTTAGCGATTGTGAATCTATCAATAAGATGGAGAACATATTCCTTTGCAGTATTACAGAGACATAAAACTTCAAGAGCACATTTAATTCCAGAGATAAAAATCTCTATGGAGTTATAATTTGTTTAGATTAAAAAGACAGCAATTTGCAGAGGCATGCTGTGCACGGCGCCCTCTCCCTGACTTAAAGTTTGGCATCATTAACATGATCCGGGTGATGTGATTATGGCTGATGATGCAGTTGTTGTGAGTCATGTCAGGCAGCCCCGCTGAGAGCTGCACAGTCTTATTTCAGGAGGTTGCCTCACTAAACTCAGCTACCTACATATTAATCCTCAGCAATTAGAAAAGAATAACTAATGCTCTCCAAATTTGTCATATGGCCTGCAATCATACATCCTGCATGGCTGAAAGGCCGTATTTAACCAACGTATATCCATAGGAAATCTCAGTGTAGGACCACAGCTGGGAAGTCTGACTGAAATATCAATGTGGGGAGATACCAAAGCAATGTGACTGCTTTATGGCAATGGATCGTGTTGTTTTATAGTCACAGGAATACTCAGAGATGGAGTGAACGGATAACTATGAAAATTACAATCCCACCTTCTAAGTTTCACTTCTACAGCCTGAGGGAAGCTTTCTGGTCACGAATTCAACAAATACTCATCCGATCTCTACTAGGGGGCAGGCACCAGAGGAAAGAAAAACAGAAGTTTTGTCTCTTCAGAATCTAGTTGGGGAGAAGCGTGTAAACAGGTCATTTTTTTTAAATATGCTAATAATATTCATATAGATGCAGGCTGCTACCAGTCTAGGGAAAAATCATTTTTATTCAATTTGCTCCATCTTTAATGCATAACGGAATACAGGTATATTTTAAATTTATATTACCATATACTATTTCTGAATTCTTTTAGTATAATAGGAATATTAGATGTACTTCTTAAGTTTGGCAAGAGACTATCATCCTTGCTGCCAGTTTTTAAAAGAATATTTAATCTTTAATCAGTCGTTTTTCAGATCCTTGACAGAAATTAATCTTCAATTATGCACTCCTCAGTTCTTATCAAATGCCCAGCTGAGAAAAATGACAATGAGGTAAGATAGTTTAAGGGACATGAAATATATGCCCTAATATAAATGGCCAACATCCTTTGACTTATTATCTAGTTGGCTTCTATAGGACATTATTATTCATTATTACGATGCCTCTGAATAATCATCATCATTTCTCTTTGGAAAAGTATGGAGCTCATGAATATTTCAATGATTTAATTATTAAGCATTAGCAAATAAGTTGTCAACAGCTTAGGAATGAAATACTTTAAAAAATGTAGTTACTCATTTGCTAAAGCTTAACCTTTTTTCATAGATTTCAAAATGAATGTCGTTAAGTGACTAACTAGAAGAACCCTTCTAGTAAAACTGGTTTCAGTAAAAATACAGAAATTTCCCACTTGCCTTGAATACTATTATATTCAAAGCCACATGATGACTGGGAAACACTATTACTTTTGCATTGAGGGACTGGTTTCATGTAGTGTGAATGCATTTGACTTGGTGCCGGTGTCTTCAAGCAGTGGGTCTGAATGTGTAGCTTCAGGTCAATAGCATGAGTGTTAGGTCTATTTCTGGCCTCCATCTGATTGATACTGATGAATCAGTATACTTGATTGAATCTGATACGTTGGGATGGATCCCAGTATTATGTGTTTCACAGATCCTCCTCGTGATTTTGATGCACACTGACATTTGAGAACCCTCTGCTGATTCAGCTGAAGAGCATCAATGCATGTGGGCATCTTAGGAGATTATAGAGATGAACAACAGACAGAAAACAGTGAGAGGTGCAATCCATCTTAATTTCAGGAAAGCTTTCCATATTTTTCTGAATTACAATCCAAAAGTAAGATCATCACTCAATAGAAGATAGATGCCTAAATATTGCCTTCAAGGACATAGTTAGGATCCCTCCCAATTACCTTCCCCCCAGTTTTCCTTTCTTCAGAATATGTATGCTACTTAATATGCCCCCCCCTCTATGCTTAACCCCTGTACTAGGCTAAATTCTAGAATTGGCTTGTGTCCTAGATATAAAAGTCAATCTAAGAATTTTACTACCAGAGCAAGTACCTTATTCCCCTTCTCTCTCGACTTTGCTCCATGTTTCAAAATATTTTCCTGAGAAATTCTTATACCTCATTCTTTTTTTAAAAAAAATAATATTTTTATTGATTTCAAAGAGGAAGGGAGAGGGAGAGATAGAAACATCAAAGAGAGTGAATCACTGATTGGCTGCCTCCTGCATGTCCCACACTGGGAATCTAGCCCACATCCCGGGCATGTGCCTTGATCAGGAATCAAACTGTGATCTCCTGGTTCATAGGTCGATGCTCAGCCACTGATCCATGCCAGCTGGGCTATACCTCATTCTTGATGATGTGCCTGGAAAGAGACTGGCTATCTCCACATTCCTGTGTTTACCTTTAACGTACTTTCTTGACGTAATTTATTTACATCCACATAGCAGCCATTTCTGAAATACTCATTTTTAATAAATATCCAGGATAACTTTAAAATCTTAATATCTACAACCTTAATTATGTCTGAAAATTTCCTTTTCATGTAACATAGCATATTCGTAGGCTTAATGTCAAGAGGCAAAGTGCAAGGGGGTCAAAATTCAGCCTACTACATACCCATTGAATGCCAAGTGCCATCTAGAGCAGAGAATTGGGCATGGTGCTATGTGAGCCTGGGTGAGCCTGAGAGAGAGGAAGGCTATGTCTAAAAGGGAGATAGAAGCAGGCTCTAACAATGGGAAAACAGCCACTGAAGCATTATGAAGACAATTTATGCTTTCAATGGAAAGCCAGCAAGGAGCCATCTTTTATAAAATGTCACAGGCACAGTCCTAGAAACTGCTATACGCTCCAAATTTAAGGGGCAAGATATCTTGACATCTCTGGGATGACATGGAAAGCCAGCGATTAATATAAATAAATTCATAAAAGGACCATCCCTCTACCTGCCTCATAATTTTGCTATTTCTTTGTCTTACCAACTCCACATATTAAAGCTTCTCAAACAGAAATTGGAGTGGGAGAATGAGGAATATGCTAGTTAGTTTGCAAAAAGTCTCTGAAGAAAGAAATCATGCCACATCCTTATTAACTTCCTTAGTAGCTTTTGCAATACAATAATTGCCCTTATCTATAATTTTTTTCGCCTCCTGGTAGAATTTAATCCTCCATTGGGTTTTGGGTCAGTCTATGATTAATATAATGGAAGCCAAATGAAGTTCAGGATAACTAGATAAGTCAAAAAAAGTTATATTTTATTCTTTAACCAGATCCAGTGAAAACAAGAGTACATGCATGTTTTATTTTTGGGCACACGGCCATTACTATGATTTGAGTACAGACATGTGAAAAGAAGACACCTACACCCTTTAGTTTGTAGGCATATGGGGAGATGTGATGCACACTATTACTAAAGAATAGAATCTGTACATACAACTGTTGAACACAAATTTCTTGAAAATAATAAATTTGGTGCTATTAAATAGACATTTCAGCTACTAAAGAAAAGGGAACAAAAGGAGAGTTTTCAGAAATTACAAATAATAAAATCAAAAGCTCTTCACTTAACTTTTAACTAATGTAGCCATGCAAATTTAAAAGCATCAAAATGCAGTGGCATTTGTTGTTGAGATACTAGAAGTCAGCTAGAGAGAGGTTCACTGCTGGAGATGGCGTTGGACTGAAAAATATTCAGGTAAAAAATTGGATATAGCAGCAGGAACCCTTTATTAAACAGAAAGATGTATCTCCTTTAGTTTCTTTGGTGCCATAAATTGTGAGTGCTGTGTCAGGTTCTGATGGCTGAGAGAGATGACCCACCTCCCCATGTGGGCCAGACTGTAGCATTCAGTGATAGATGGAAGAGGTGGTCATTAATTAAATGTTTACAGACAAGAGAGCATTATAATGTATATAACCACTTCCTCTGTTGACTATTATAATCTAAATACCCAAGTATCCAAATTAGGTAGTGAATTTTCAAAAAAGAGAAGTGGTAATTTAACCTAAGAGTGAAACACACACACACACACACACACACACACACACACACACACATTTAAAACTCTTTGCAGAGATCTCTTCCTCTTGGCAATGATACAACTGGGATATAGAGGCCATACTGAGCTGAAGGTAGAGGAGTCCAGGCTTTGGGGCACATTAGAATCACATTTAAGAAGTCCAATGCCCAGACTGAATTTTAATCAGCAGCAACAAACACCATTTCTGACCACTTCCCTCAACCATGGAACTGGCTTCTTCCATGGATCTCTATCAGTACGTATAATACTTATAGTAATAGCACATGTTAATATCATATATATGTAATATATGTGCTAATAACAAATATTGTTAATTTTTTTGACAAAGACTTCATTTGCATTCTTAGAGGTTATAAAAGTTATGGGAGATTCCTTTGTTTTAATTCTGTGAATTGAAAGCTGGAAAGAAAGAGGTACTGGCATACTCATCTATTAACAGTAAGATTCTGGCCCTAGCTGGTTTAGCTCAGTCGATAGAGCATCGGCCTGTGGACTGAAGGGTCCCGGGTTTGATTCCAGTCAAGGGCACATGCCCAGGTTCTGGGCTCGATCCCCAGTAGGGGGTGTGCAAGAGGCAGACAACTAATGATTCTCTCTCATCATTGATGTTTCTATCTCTCTGTACCTCTACCTTCCTCTCTGAAATCAATAAAAAATATTTAAAATAAATAACAGTAAGATTCTGTACCCATCCTTTAACCTCAATGAGCCTCATCTCTTAATTATGAAGTATACTTAATATTAATTTTAAAAATATGCACTCCATAAGTATTGCTGAAAGCAATAAACAATATATAAAATAGAAAGTAAACATATTATATACTGTGCAGATATAATATTTGGTGTTTTTAAAGGGGGAAGTTGCTATTGTTGAATGCATCAAGACAAAAAGTATTTAGAGTAGATGAGCACAAGAAAGATGGAATAAATAAATCATTTAATTATGGGGTTCTAAACCAGGTGAGGAATGTCTATTCAGACTATGATTGACGTTCAGGTTGTTTATAAATTTCCTGAAATTGTGTGCAAAATTACACTTTTTATGTATTGATGGAAAATCAATAAGTGTGAGATGACCATGCATTTTTCAAGGGAGAATGGATGTTATTTTCATTAAATTTGTTTTATGTGGTCATAAACCAAAGAATTGTAAGAAATCCTTTTTTTAAAAACTTCCTATCTAACAAGGAATTAATACCCAAAATATATAAAGAATTTACACAACTCAACACAAAAGCAAACAACCTAATTTTAAAAAATGGGCAGAGGATCTGAATAGACACTTTTCAAAGAAGACATACAGATGGCCAATAGGCAAATGAAAGATGTTCAACATCACTAATTACCAGAGAAATGCAAATTGAAACCACAATAAGATATTGCCTCACACCTGTTAGAACAACTATTATCAGAAAATCAATAAATAACAAATAAATAAATATTGTATATTCATGTCATGGGGTACTATTTGGGAATGAAAATTGATCAAACCGGGTCTTTGAAATAATATGCCAATAGTGGGGTTATGGTTAATTTATTTTGATTTTTTTATTCTTCAAAATTATCTTTAAAGTTCTTATATTATACTATCCATTCAAAACAATCCCTGAAGAATATTATCCAGTATATATTTCTTCCTGGACTAATTACCCTAGCATGTAAGAATTACCTACCCAGAACTCTAAAGGGCTTGGATAGGGTGTTAGGTTCAATGACTATCTTGGGGGGGATACAATTCAGTTCACAGGACCATCTTAAGATTAGTTAGCTTTCCAAGATGCAAATGAAACACGTGTAAAACAATAAAAATTAATTGGAAATAGTGCAGCACAAGATGTGGATGCTGAAAATTTTTGATAAAAGTAATTTAAACGATCTAATATAACCAATTTATTGGACATCTAATATGTAAATATGTACCAAGCAAGGTGGCAATGACAGGAATGAGTAAATATGGAGGAGGTGGGAAATTTGGGATTTGAAAAGACTAGTTGACTAGAGGTTTGGCACAAGGGAGCAGCAGCATGAATGAATGCTTATAAGCAAAGACAGTCCAGAGATCCAGGACAAATGGCTGCTATGGATCTCTTCCAGGATTTAGTCTTCTAGCCTGGACCAAAGCCAATGTCACTTAGTCTTCCAGTCAGTCATTCCTGTATCTCTAGCATCATCATCATCATCATCACCATCATCATCATCATCATTATTATTAATTATTTTGAGCACTACCATTTCATGTCCCTCTCCCACTTGTAATGGTCTTCAGAACTATAAGTAAATACTTATCTGGCACCCACCCAAATTGTGGTCCCACAAATTTTATTTCCTTAGACCCATTTCTGTTTCCCATATCTGCAGGTCTAA
>NW_005872416.1:0-6015 GCF_000147115.1 Myotis lucifugus
GGACCGAGGCGCCTGGGACAGAGCAGGTGGGTACAGAGCAGGTGGGCACAGAGCTGGTGGGTACAGAGGAGGTGGGGACAGAGTGGTGGGGCCAGAGGTGGTAGGGACAGAGGAGGTGGGGACAGAGGTGGTGGGACAGAGGTGGTGGGGACAGAGGAGATGGGGACAGAGGTGGTGGGGACAGAGGTGGTGGGGACAGAGGAGGTGGGGACAGAGGAGGTGGGGACAGAGGTGGTGGGGACAGAGGAGATGGGGACAGAGGTGGTGGGGACAGAGGAGGTGGGGACAGAGGAGGTGGGGACAGAGGTGGTGGGGACAGAGGAGGTGGGGACAGAGGAGGTGGGGACAGAGGAGATGGGGACTGAGGAGGTGGGGACAGAGGTGGTGGGGACAGAGGATGTAGGGACAGAGGTGGTGGGGACAGAGGTGGTGGGGACTCAGTTGGTGGGGACAGAGGAGGTGGGGACAGAGGAGGTGGGGACCGAGGAGGCGGGGACAGAGGTAGTGGGGACAGAGGAGGCGGGGACAGAGGAGGTGGGGACAGAGGAGGTGGGGACAGAGGCTTGAGCTTGGAAGGGATTTGTGGGGTGGAGGACCATTCACAAAGTGAGCTTGAATGTTGGCTTGGTTGGTTTTCAACATCAGCATCTCAGTAACAGAGGAATCATGAAAAACCCCATAAAACATGAAAGTGCTTCTTGTTAGATGGTTTGAGAGCCTCCAACTTCAGAGGCTTATTAGAGATTGAGATCCCCTTGTTAGGAATGTAAAAACCTGTCTGGAAAAACGAAAACGTAGTATTTGTACATAAATATGTGAGAATTTTCTAGAATCAAAGAAAAACTGTGAACCTTCAGTGGAAAGTGCCCTGTGAAAATTCAGCAGAATAAACACAAATAAATTCTACACCTAAACCCATTTTAGTGAAACTGCACAATATCCACATGAAAAGCCCACAGAGACAAGTGAGAGTTTAACCTAAAGGAAGTGACTATCAGACACAGGGGATTTCTGATCAGCAACAGGAGGAGGAAGGAGACCCTGGAGCAATTCCTTGGAAGTGGTGAGGAAACAGCACCATCAACATAAAATTTTATTCCCAGGTAAACTGTCACACAATATGGAGGAAAAAAGAATGATATTACAAAACAGAAGACACAGAGTGTCTTATTACCTGCAGGCACTCATTAACAGAACTATTTAAGGATTTATTCCGGGAAGAAGAAATACTAATTCGGAGAAATCGTGCGGGACACAGGAAACAAAGCATTAATGGGAAAACACACTGCATGCCTTTCTCCAGACACACCTGAGTGGCCATATGCATTGACGGGCCTCCTTCGTAATCAGAGGAAAACTGAGGGAAATAAAGGACATGCAGTGTCACACTCATCATGTTGGAGAAAATAGAAAAGTGCAATAAAACCACATGTTTGCAAAGATGTTGAGAAATGAGCAACTCATATGTGGAATCTAAAACAAAACAAAACAAATGAACAAAGAAAACAGAAACAGACCCATAGATATAGACAACAAGTGGGTGGTTGCCCAAGAGGAGAGGGATGAAGTGTGGGTATAAAATTAATAAGGAAAAAAACAAAGCTGTCATGATCTCTATATTTATGACATGGTGTGTATATGCAAATAAATTTTAAAAAATAAGAGGGGAGCCCTGGCTGGTTTGGCTCAGTGGTTGAGGTGTCGGACCGCAGAGCGAAGAGGCCTGGGTTTGATTCCCAGTCAAGGGCACGTGCTTGGGTTGCAGGTTTGATCCCTAGCCCCGTGTTGGGGTGCCTGCAGGAGGCAACCAATTGATATGCCTCTCACATTGATTTTTTTCTCTCTCCTCTCTCTACCTTTCTCTTCCAGTCTCTCTAATAATCAATGGAAAAAAAAAACCCTCAGGTGAGGATTAACAAAAAAAGATAACAAGAGAGGCTTTTGAGATAAAGTGCAGGTGGGCATTCAGGCCAGCAGCTGTGTGTGTGTGTGGGGGGAGGGGGGTGCAGTGCCCTGCACTGCTGCTCTGAGCAGGAGTCCTTCTGCCTTCAGGCCCCCATTAGGGGATCCCAGGGTGCGGGGTCTGAGAGATAGGAATGGATGCACAGAGTGAGGGTGGGGCTGGGTGGGCATCAGGGTCAGGATCAAAGCCGGGGCTGTGATGCGGATGTCTGAGCCCTGATAGGGGAAGGCTGAGGGCAGGTGGGCAAAGGGCACAGCTTCTGTTACCTAACAGCCCCATTTTGCAACACTGCAATGGAGGCTGGGCCAGTGAGGGCGGGGTGGGGGTGCTGAGGGGGCAGCAATGTGCCAGCGTCCACGGGTCCTCAGGTGTCACAATGGAGGTGTTGGACCCGGGGCAGGGATGGCTCCTGGAGGCCCTCATTCATGTCACTGGCTGTCCCATTCGGGCCCCACCGACCACAGGACACCTGTGACCACACTGACAACGACACTGACCTCACTCACTCTGCCCGACGATCAGAGAGACACAGGCCTCAGCGCAGCTTTGTGTCCACAGGACGGCCTTGCTCCTCACCGAGGGCAGCGTCTGTGACCGGCTTCCAGGCAGCGCCCACTCCACAGTGCCCGCCGGGGCTCTGACGATGGCCCCCGAGTTCTGTGTGCTGCTCCCTGGAGCCTCTCCTGGTGGCTGTCCTCCCACAGCCAGGCCCTCTGTCCTAGACCCGGGTGCCAGCCTGTGACACCCAGGCTGTTGGGGCTCCACCTCCACACTCCCCTCCTTCCCCCGCTTGCTCTGCACTCTCCACGCTCCCTCCCCCGGGAGACCCAGGCCCCCTGGTCCCCACCGTGTTCTAATGGGTGGGCATCCTGACTGGCATCACCTGGGCTCCCTAGGCTGTGCCTGCTGGGCTCCTACTGCACAGGCCCCGCAGCTGGAGGTGCAGCCGCCTCCCTGTGGTTTCCCATGGAGCAGCGTCCAGCAGAGCGAAGATGCCTGGGGTTGATCCCAGTCAAGGGCATGTGCTTGGGGCCAGGCAGCAGCGTCCAGCTCCAAGGCCCCTCCCAGAGTGGCCTCCTCAGGTCACACCTGGCTCCAGCTGCTGTGGGCTGGGTTCCCAGAAGCCACAGTCAGAGGCTTGGGAGCCTCCAGACAGGAATCAGGGGTCAGGAGCAGGAGGCCCCTGGGTCAGGGAGGGCCAGGCCTGCATAACTTCCTTTCATCCATCTCCAGGTGGGGACAGCGGGAGGGGCATGGCCTTGGTGACCTGGCCCCCAGCTGGCCCAGCAGCAGGGCTGGCCCCTCCTTCCTGAAGGGACCCGAGGGAGGCTTGTCAGCATCGGCCAGGATGCCGCTCTGAGGAAGTCACCGCTGAGGGCACATTGCATCCACGGCCAGGAAAGCGCGTCAGCTGCTGGCCTTGTTTCTGTCCCTCCAGGCGGCCAAGCCCGGTTCCCACGGGGAAGGGATATGGTGAGGGGCACAGACTGAGGCAGCCCGCAACCTGTCTCCCATGTACCAGAGAAGAAAGGAGGAGTGGGGTTCCAGGAATGAGGGAGCAACAAGGGCACACCTGGATTAGGGGGGGCAAGGAGAGGAGAGGTCATGGAGAGGTCATGGTCTCAGTGACCGTGCTGTGCAGCCAGCTGGTGCAGGGGGATCTCAGAAGAATGGATGCCCAGGTCACTGCACTAGCAGTTGCACCCAACTGTCCTAGCAGGGGCACTAGCTCCACCACATCCAACCCCAGCGCCCACCCCGCCCCTGGAGGACAGAGGGAGAGGAAGAAGGGTTACCAAGCAGAAGCCAGCCTTTGTGGCCTCCCCCACTAGAGGGCGAGGGTGAGCCCCCAGGGAAGCCAGGAAGATAGTGCGGGTCCCTCCTGCAGAGTCCTCAGCATCTCCCAGCACCTGTCACTGTCAGGTGCCCAACATACCATAGGCCGCCTGCAGGTGCAGCTCGGGGCCTACACCCCGGTGTCCACAGAGGGGTCCCCTGGCTCAGCGCTGAGCTCAGCCCAGAATCTGCACTTTTGTTCCCCAGCTCCCCTCTACCCATTTCCCCCAGAGCTCCAGACGTCCTGGGAGCCCTTTGATAGCAGGGCCGAGTCTCAGGTTCATCCCTGAACCCCAGGAGCGTGGGGCAGGGGCTGGGCGCAGAGTGGGAACTCAGTTTTCACCCCCAAATGTTAACAAAACACTGCCTAAGAGAGGGCACCCGGCTGACAGGAAGCAGCCATCAGGGGAGGGCAGAGGGCAGAGGCTGGGCTCCTGCAGCATCCTTCGCCTAGAGCCCCAACCAGAGGGCGGCAGAGAGCAGAGGCTGGGCTCTTGCAGCTCAGTGGCTCAGCGCTGAGCCCAGCCCAGAAGCAGCTCCAGTTTTGTGGCCCCAGCCCCGCTCCAGCCACTTGCCCTGCCTCTGCGTGGTGCTCAGGGCATCGATCAGCTTCCTCCTGCACGCCCCCTCCTGGGGATGTGCCCGAAACCAAGGTACATGCCCTTGACCGGAATTGAACCCGGGACCCTTCAGTCCGCAGGCCAACGCTCTATCCACTGAACCAAACCGGTCAGGGCAGTTGCTTTTCTTTATACTTTCCCAGCGGCACACATTGCTCCGGAGTCATGCAGGGGGTTTCCTTCCTGACTTGTGTCTGTGGATTCTGCTGTTGGTGGTGAGACCCACCATGACGCTGGGGACTGCTGCTGGCACGCCCCCTTGTGGCTACAGGCTGCTGGCACGCCCCCTTGTGGCTCCGTAGCCCTCATTCCCATACATCTTCCAGCACTGATGCTGGTGGAGCCTGTGCCCCCAGGAATGATGGTGAATGACCAGCTGTGCCCAGACGAAATGGTGCCTGTGTCCTGGGGGCCCCGGCCGCAGCTTTCCCACCCAGAAGGAAACCTTGCGGGAGGTTTGCCTGGTTGGCTCCTCAGGTGGCTGCCCCAGCTTCACTCCCACCAGCAGCCCGTGCGTCCCCACAGAGCAGGCCTCCCCTGAACCCGGCGCGCCTGGGCTTCTCGGCTTTGCCCATCTGCTGCCTGGATAACGGGACCTCAGTGTGGCTTTAATGTGCTTATCTCACCGGGTCCTTTTTTCACCCGAGAGAAAAATGGGCCTTTGATGGCGGGTAGGGGTGGGTTTCCACTGGAAATAAGGGAGTGGGGAAGGGAGTGTGTGTCCGAGAGCTGCTGTGTGCGCCCGGCAGGCCCGGCAGGGAGTCCGTTTGGTCACTTCTTGGAGGGGGAGCCCCCACTGGCCCGAGTGTGACCTTTTGAACCAGATGCGCCCCTGTGGCTGTCCGGTGGGAACTTGCCCTGAGAAAAGCGCTCCTGGGGCTGCGGGTCCGATGGGAGCGAGATGGTGGGGCCCCCAGAGGAAGAGGCAGCGTGACGGTGGCTACAGGTCCTCACACATGCCGAGCCCACAGGAAGCACAGCGGTGACCCTGCGGTGAGCTGTGGGCTCAGCTAATAACAGTGGGTCCGTAGCGGTTCATCAGCTGTAACGAAGGAACCGCACTAATGAGCATCATTCGAGGGAGGAAAACTGTGTGTGTGTGTGGGGGGGGGGGGGGGATGACCTTTTACACAATTTAATGAACCTAAAACGGCTGTAAAACATATTTTTCATTCCCACCCCCCATTTATTCGGGAAAAGGTCTGAGATGGACTCAAGGCAAAGAGGGAACTGAGGGAGGTGGCAGATGCGGAGGCGATGAGGTGACGAGGTGACAAGGTAGAGTCTGCAGTCACCGAGCAGAACTGGAGTGAAGGCTCGGGCACCATCAGAGGGGCAGCCAGGCGTGCACAGTCCCCGGGGACACCAGTGCTGCATGTCTGACAACTGGGAGGAGCAGCCCTCATGCCCCGCCCACATGGCTGAGGTGCGGGCTCCCCTGGGGGCAGGGGAGGGCAGGGAGGGTGGTCTGGTGTCCATGATGACACTTTACTGCTTTCAGGGGCATATCCATGGGCTGTGACGGTTCGCTGCAGGTGGGGGAGGACCAGGGGAGAGGGAGGGATGGGGCACACGCCCTCCCTGCCCCACAGCCAG
>NW_005872416.1:6136-8211 GCF_000147115.1 Myotis lucifugus
CCAGGGAGCCAAGGCCAACTGCAGGATCGGGGAGGGTGGACCAGGTCTCTTGCCGGACCCTTGTCCATCCCACACTTGGCCCATGTGGGACCCTGAGTCATGCCAGTGTCGGGCCGCTGGCCACACATCTGCTGACTCCTGGGCCAGGGACGCCCTGGAGACCAGCCACACACAACTCTGGCGACTGCTGCAGGAAAAGGGGTTTCAGGAAAGGGTGCTGGGTGCAGCTCCCACCCCCCAGGAACTGGGTCCATGTGGAGCCCTGAGGGTAGCTCAGCTGGTTAGAGCTGCGTCCCAATACACTAAGGGTGAGGGTTCAATCCCAGTCAGGGCACACGCAAGGATCAGCCAATGAGGGTATCAGTAAGTGGAACAACAAATCCATGTTTCTTTCTCTCTTTCTCCCCCCACCCCCTTCCTCTCTTTCTCTAAAATTAAAAAATAAAAATAAAAATTTTAATAAATAGATCCATGTAGAGCCTGGCTCCCTTTCCCGGGCACAGAGAGTTGGCATAGCGTCCCTTCAAAATCACGCCCACCGTCTTTGCAGATGGAATGGAGTCAAGGTCATCCTGGATCAGGGTGAGTCCTGAGAGCCATGGCTGGTGTCCTTAGAAGAAAAGAAAGAGAGGGGAAGGCCATGGGAGACAGAGGCAGAAACCAGAGCGATGGGTCTACAGGCCAAAGGATGCCAAGAATTACCTGCCAGACACCGGGAGAAGCACAAAACAGATCCTCCCTCGAAGCTTCTGGAAAGAACTCACCTGTTGACTCCTTGACTTCAGATTTCTGGCCTCCAGAACCGTGAACAATTAATTCCTGTTCTTTCAAACCCCCCAGTTTGTGGTCCTTTGTTAGGCAGCCCAGGAATACACCAGCCTGGCCACGGAGAAAGCAGGAGGAAAGCTGTGTCAGATAGAGGCCAGAGGGGTGATCCCGAGGACAGGGGTGATCCCGAGAACCCTGCCAGCCACACTCACAGCAGCGGGGGGGTGGGGGGGGCTGCTCTCCCTCCTCTTTTCAAGAAGGCGGGCTCACTGGGTGCACTTACCTGGTCACGTTCACCAGTTTTAAGTGTGCGCTGTGACAACCCTCTGGACAAATGCTCACAGTCTCGCAAGACGTCCTGCTGCAACTGGTCTTTGCTTCTCGGGACAGCAAAGGCCTGATGCTGAAGGGCAATGTTGCCTCTGGGCCTTTCCTAAAGACCCATGTGGTTGTCATTAGGGTCCCCTCCCGGCCCCCCTAATCCAGGGGAAGCTCCTCCTCCCAACTCCTTAATCACGTCAGGTGCCGAGATTTGTAATTTCAGTTGATTCCAGAGATGAGGACCCAGACAGACCTGTGGGGGCCGCTGTTCAACTCCGACAGCGGGTGGGTACAAGCACTTACATCCAGTCTGGAGGCTCATCTGGCCGCGCTCCGTGAACTTGGGTCCCTGGAAAGATAACCCAGAGGAGATTCTTGCACGAAGAATACGATCATGGATTATGGAAAGAGGGGAGCAGCCTAGCAAAGAGGAAGCAAATACCAGAAGTTCATTCAGCGACGCAGCGAGCCCCCAAAGGCACCACGTTGAGTGAGCAGAGGGATCCCCTGAACTGTATCCCCAACTCAAGGAGGATGAGAGCAGACACCTGGAGTAGGGCCCACGCCAAGAAGTTCGAGTTCAACAGTCGCCTGTCAATCGCGCCCCTAGGAGTCCAGGCAGCCCAGCCCCCCCACCCCCCCCCCACCCCTGCACAGCGGCCAGGTGTGCGGGCACCTGTTCCACCAGCTGCCTGCCTTGGCCACACCCCTCCTCCACAGAGAGCGTGGCCCAGAGGCGCCCCCCGTGTGGCCACGAGGGTTAACTGCAGGCCGCCCTTCTTCAAGCATCTCAGCAGGCAAGGTCAGCGACCAGCGAGGTCAGCACCCCATGGTGCTGGCCAGGATCCGGTCCCCAGGGCCCAGCACACCCAGCCCACCTGCCAGCGCGGCTCCCGGCTCAGGCCCCTGTGCCCTCTGAGGGGTCCCCAGTGGCTCAGCGCTGAGCCCAGCCCAGAAGCAGCTCCAGTTTTGTCCCCCCAGCCCCG
>NW_005872416.1:8311-9789 GCF_000147115.1 Myotis lucifugus
CCCTTCAAGGGCAAAGCTGTGTCTTCGGTTCGTCCCTGGACCCCTGGCATGGAGTGAGCACTCGGTTTGTACCCCAAACGTGAATAAAAACTGCCCAAGTGAGGGAGCCCGGCCCACAAGGTGCGGCCAGCAGGGGGCGGCAGAGAGCAGAGGCCAAGAGCATGGAGATGGGGCGGGGGCGGGGGAGGCTCCTCACAGCCCAGTGAATGCACAGTAGGGTCCCTGCAGACACTCGTGGGTTCTGGAGCGGGTCGTGAGCAGCAGCCGTGGCTGTGATGCTGGCATCCTGACTAGGACAAATCGGCACAGCCTCGGGCTCTTGAAAGGTGACTTCTGATCTGGTGAGTTTTTTCCATCCCCATCAAGAGGGAGGATCAGAGCAGCTTGCGGTCGCCTGGAGGGGACACCAGTGAGCACTGGGAGTTTAGCCCGTGATAAACCAGCCATCCAGCAGGGCACCTCACAGGTCCTGCACTCAGATGACATCACGGTCATTAGAACGGAGGAGCCGGTCTCTAGTGAGACACCTGCCTGGTGTGGGCGTGACTCATCGATGGCGTTTTTAGGGTGCAGTGCTTGGGGGTGACTGAGACACCCCTTCCAAGGTAAAGGGCAACCTATATGTTGCACCTCCTGCCAGCAAAAACAGAGGCAGGGGGCACCTTTGGCTCTTGGAGGCAGTGTGTACACTAGGGAACACTAACTACTCCAATCCAGTTATCAAGTGAAAACCCACTGATCACTGCGGGTGTGGCATGGAGCCCAGAACAAGAAGGGATCTGCACAGCACAGGCGGGCGCAGCGGCCCTGGTGCTCAGGCTGTGCGAGGCCTGAAAAGCACGGTCTCCCCAGGGTCTCCCAGCCAGCCGGGGAGAGCTGGCGATGGAACGCTGTGCCCATGGCTTGTGGCCCCTTGATGGGTACCTTCCCAGCTTCCTGCCTACCCTGCTCCCAGTTCTCACTGCCAGCTGCTTCCACAGCCTCCCCACCCACCCCTCATCCCGCAGCCCAGCCCTTGTCCTGCCAGGCACCGCAGCCAGTCTGCTGAAGTCACCGCCACCAAAGCACATACCCCCTTCACAAGCCCTGTGTGGTAGGGACCTGCCATCCTGGCTTGCCCAGAACTGAGGGGTTTCCAGGAGGAGAGACTTCAGGGACTTATTATCCTATACTAGAGGCCTGGTGCATGAAATTTGTGCACTCAGGGATGGGGGGTGGGGGGGTTGTCCCTCAGCCCAGCCTGCGCCCTCTCCAATTCCATACTTCTCACTCCTTACCGCCCGCCTGCCACGAAAGTGGGAGAGGATTCCACCACCACCACTGTGCTCGCCAGATGTGAGCCAAGCTTTTGGCTGAGCAACACTCCCCCTGTGGGAGCGCACTGACCACCAGGGGCAGCTCCTGCGTGGAGCATCTGTCCCCTGGTGGTCAGTGCGTGTCATAGCAACCAGTTGTTCTGTTGTTTGGTCCATTTGCAT
>NW_005872416.1:10323-12053 GCF_000147115.1 Myotis lucifugus
AGCCCCTGAATCCGCTGAACCCTGTGAGGCAGCGTGGAGCTCGCCACCATGCAGCAGTGGGCAAACTACGGCCTGTTTGAAATGAATAAAACTAAAAAAAAAAAAGACCGTACCCTTTTATGTAATGATGTTTACTTTGAATTTATATTAATTCACACAAACACTCCATCCATGCTTTTGTTCCGGCCCTCCGGACCAGTTTAAGAACCCATTGTGGCCCTCGAGTCAAAAAGTTTGCCCACCCCTGGACTAGAGCATGCCATCTGCCTGGCACGTGGCCTGTGGCCACCCTCACTGCCACCAGCTGAGGCCCTGCACACTGCCCTCTGCAGGGTGCTCTCCGGAAGCTGCACAGAGACAGGCTTTGATGCGGGTACAAGTCAGGGAGAGGCACCTGGGAGGCAGGTGGATGGAGCAGAGATGGGCAGAGGGCGAGGCTGGAGCACAATGCAGGCTGATGACACCTTGACCAGCCCACAGGGAGACCCAGGTCACGGCCCCCACTGGGACTCAGTGCCAGCCCTGCCTCTCCCTGCGCCAGCCAAGAGGGACCTGCCGGGGCCAGGCAGCCAGAGGAACTGCCAGGCCTCACAGACACTGTCATAAAGTCCTGTCCTGAAGGGGGACCTGGCCCGCCTCTGTGTCCGGCAGCATCCACCGCCTTCTGCCTCGTGTGCTGAGGAGGCGGCCGCAGGACCGCAGAGGAGTCCCTGCCCAGGAAACTGGGAAGCAGAGGCTCAGGGTACAACTGAGGCCAACAGGGCCCCTCCACTGTCCACCTGGATCCCACCCTTTGCTACTAACTGGGACTCTGGGACTTACCTGGTAGCACAACCCAGACCCCCATCCCTGAGGGGCTTAGCTCTGGTCACATGGACTTCTCTGGCCGGGTGGCTGCAGGTGTCCACCTGCCATCACATTGACGAAGGGGAGGCAAGGGACACGCAAGGGCCCTCACCTTCCCTGCCCCCCATTGTGACACAGCAGCCCTGCCTCTGCCTGGTGCTCAGTGTCATTGTCCCACCAAGATGGTGGCACGTCTTGCTCCCTGGCCTCCAGACACAAGGAGCTCAGTGTA
Organism: Myotis lucifugus; assembly: GCF_000147115.1. Taxonomy (NCBI): domain Eukaryota; kingdom Metazoa; phylum Chordata; class Mammalia; order Chiroptera; family Vespertilionidae; genus Myotis; species Myotis lucifugus. The sequence continues at coordinate 11,402 of NW_005872416.1, forward strand.
CCCAGACACCAGCTGTCACTCTCATCTCAGGAATGTTAATCAGTCCAGGCTGCACGGCCTGCCTTGTCCTGCCCCCCGTGGGGCCTCCCCATCACCAATACTTTTACCACCATCGTGTCTGCTGCGTCCTGTGACGCCAGTGCAGCCTGGACCTGCAGCAGAGCCCTGTCCAGCGCTGGGACCACTCAGAGCCGGCAGCCTGTTGTGGGGCCAGCGTCACGGGCTGGAGGGCACTGTGAGGTGGGGAGCACGCTGCTTCCCTGAGAGGGACAGAGGCCCTCACTGGCCTGTTGTTTGATGGGGCCCCTGGGTGCTGGGCCGTGGGAATCCTAAAGATTTCCTGTGGCCAGGCCCTGCCTCCTCAGGGGTGTGCTCCCCTCTCAGGAGCACACAGCCTGGTGGCCTGTAACCTCACCAGTGAGGGAGGTCATTGTGGACTAGTGCGGTCCCTCAGAACCTGCCCTGCTTTAGAAATAAGTGCAGATGCAACTAGTTCAGATGGGGTCAGAGTAGAGGGGGGGGAGGCCCTAAATCCAATGACGGTTCCTTGTGGGAAGAGGTGAGGATGCAGAGAGCACAGAGGGGTGGGGAGGACAGGATGGGGGTTCAGTGGTTCCTCCGCAACCAAGGGTCCCAGCACCACCATTAGCTG